>NC_052514.1:8841114-8896601 GCF_014356525.2 Nilaparvata lugens | reverse complement strand
CGCTGTTATTATTTGCATTTCCGCATCGAATAGTTTGACGTGGGAAACTTGAGCAATTTTTTGTGACTAGAGTCATAAGCGAAGTATTCGCTTTCACTTCTTGAAATATTTATGAGTGATTTTGTTCTTTGTTTAATTGTATTAAATAGGTTGGAAAAGGTGAACTAATGAAGAAGTCTCATGTCATGATTCTGCGTGGAATTTGTTTTGTGAATGAAAATTGAAATACCTGAACGATGGAGTAATCTATACCTAGGTACTTGAAATGATTAATTTTTATACAAGGCCAGTTGTCAAATTTTCCATCATTTTTTTATCTGTGTGTAACGACTACAAGCATCTCCACTTATGCAAATTGTGAGAACCACTTTGAACATTTCTCATAAATGTTATTACACCACTCCATAATAAAATACTTTCCATCCATTCAACGTTGACAGTTTGAAGTGGATTTCACTGTAGTTTTCCAGTTATCATAGGAAAATAGAGTACTAAGACTACAGAGTACTAATTGAGTACTAGAGAACAGTTGTATTATCTTTGGTTTCATTTCAAATTTCTTATAGTATCCACATCTACAGATTATAATAATCGAACGGAAGGTACCAAGACTGTGTTTATAGAAAATTTGTAACCAAGATTTGTAGCTTCAATCTCTATGAAACTGAAATTAATAGAAATACCAAATTATGAAGATCGCCTCCTCAAATATGTATTTTAGGCTTCTCGAAGCCCAAATTGAAGTTGTTCTTCTACATTATCGATTATTGAACTTCTCTATAATCAATCTCGAACAGATTCAAGTGTTTCAACGATTTCAAAGGAAACTCTATTGTAACAATTTTTTTAAGTTTTTGGAATGATCAAACTTAGGGCCGTTTGCTTAAACTTAATTTAATCAGCTGGTGGCTTAAATTCAAAATGAACCACATTGTAACAAACGTTACTTGGTATGGATTTTTTTTTTTTAAACATCTTTATTGCCCATAAAAACAAAATACAAAATAAAAAACTTACAAAAGAAATATTCTAGATTATAATAATATATTATGCTATTTTAACAAATAAATTAAAATACATGGCACACCCAGCAAGGCAAAACCCTGACCGTGAGTGAGAGTATCAGCTGTTAGACAATATAAAAAATTATTTACTAATAATCAAAGCTACAAAAAAATCGAAGTTAACAATAAATTACTAGTCTAGTAATTATAATATTTGACTGATGTCGAAGAAAATTTTTGTATCACCCACTTATTTATCTGTTCCATCCTCTGTCTACCCCTATTAGAAAGATATTCTAACAATGCATTTGGCATTATATTTATTATTTTTGAGCTAAGATACCCCAATTGTCTTCGCACTATTGTCAAATCTTCGCAATATTTAATCCAGTCTAAAATGATATTCAGCCCACTGTGCAAACGGCATTAGTGTTATAGTTATCTGTCTAGAGCACCTCCAATCATATCAAACACTAGAAAAGCCATCATCCAATTATAGTGAGAAAACTACTCTCCAGCTAGCTAATATTCACAGCTCGTGTCTTATTCTCAGTTGTGACTAATTGCTGGGTTTCAGATAACCTCTCAACACAAAAACTGAGTTTAAATGGTGGGAGGTCAATGATTTGACCCATGACCCTCACGAAATTAAAAGAGAGAACATTCGTAATCCCTAAAAGAATGTGGCTAACTTGATAACAACTCAGGAAGTAGACAATAAACTCTACAAAAGACTTGTTAAAATTATAGTTTTGGAAGATTGTTAATAATACCACAGGGGACGTTGTAGTGTAGGTAGTGAAAAGGGGGAAAAATAAAGAAGATAAGGAACGAGGAAAGAAAGAGGAAAATTGATGAGTATCTGGAGGAGTAAAAGCAGTGGGAGGGAGAGAGGAAGTAGAGGAGAAAAAGGGAGAACAATATGAGAAGAAATATTAGATTATAGGTTAAACTGAGTGGATAATGAATCATTTTTCTACAGATGGATATTACTGAGAAATTACAAATTATTCAAATGCTGAAGCTGCGTTTACACCAAAGCTATTAACAAAATGTTTATTTCTTCGTCTTTATAGATTTTATTAGATTGAACATACCTTATCATACACATGATGAACATATGTGTTTGTCAAGCTCCGTTCAATCTAATAGGACGGAAAAATAAACATTTTTGTGTAAAAGCAGCTTAAGTCTTCAGAGTGATTTATAGCATTTAATTTGGATTTCATAATTATTTTAATACAGTTTTTTATTGAATATAATCATAGAGAAAATGTAGCCTGAGTAGATAGATATCCCATGGTTTAGGTCGTTCACGTATCAAATTTTAATCAGAGTTTTTGTTAACTCAAGCTGTTGACTACTGTGTATTATCACTGTTTAGCCGGGTGAGAATGTAAAGGTGCGTACAGATTTACGCGCCGCGAACATGAGCAATTCACTTTTAATCTTGCTGATGCCAAGCTTTTTATATCTGTATCTTACCGTTTCTGTAAAAATACAGATATAATCAGCTTATTAAAAGTGAATTGCTCATGTTCGCGGCGCGTATATCTGAACGCACCTTAAGAACGGCATAGTATGATAGATTACCAGCGTCACATTGCTTTATCAAAAAAAACCTAATATACTCCGTTCAAATTAACTTCGGACTTGGGATGGACATGCGCAGCAGAGAACGGCATACAGCGGCAGGGATACAACGGCTGCTATGTTGCCATTGTGTACCGGCCAGTGTTCTCTAATTTGCAGTGAGTATTCAAGCGCTCATGTTAAACTTGAGAAGTTTCCTCTCTGCAATCACAGACTCGACTGACTCTATTCGACAAATTGACAACTACGCTTCCACCTATGACTCAATCCATCACTGTGATTGGATGATCTCCCTCCATTTCTCTGCGCCGCAAATTCCTTCAAGTCTGAAGAAGATTTGCACGGAGTATAGGACTATCGGCTTGAGTTAACAGTGAAATTTACAACATAAACGTCCCATTCCATGGAATAACACCTTATGCCATGTTTTCTCTATGATATAATCCAATTATGTATGATGATTATTGGGAATACATAAAATGTATCATGGAAAAAGGAGCATAAGAACATTCATGGAATAAGATGCTAAAGAAAAAAATTTACAAGAGATAAGAATAGCTACTCACTTTAAGAAGGTCTATCTAATACTAGTAGTTCTGTGAACAGTAGACCTCAGTATTCTCATCCACAAGTACCTGATTGAACTTTTTGTGTAGTTGAGAAGTTGATATTGTGGTAATTATTCATATTGAATGAAAAAGACTAAGAAATTGTCAAAAAACCACTGATTTATGATAATTAGAAAGACCGGTTTCGGGTATTACACCATTGTCAATCTCGATAAACTGTTTATCAGAGATTGACAATGGTGTAATAACCGAATCTCTGATAAACAGTTTATCAGAGATTGACAATGGGGTAATAACCGAAACCGGTCTTTTAATTATCAATAAATCAGTGGTTTTTTGACAATTTCTTAGTCTTTTTCATTCAACACCTTAATAACCCACTACATTTGGAGTAGGCCGATATAGGTTGAACGGAATAATACGAGATTACAATAGTGAAAAATACTTGCTCATAATACTCTCCACAGCTTGATTTGAATGATATCTTATAGCTCAGATTAGATGATAATATGTGACATGCTCTTGTTAAGGTATCAGCATCACGCAATAACGTTCATGAATTTCTGTGCTTATCACAAGGGAATTGAGATAAAATATATCTATCATTAAACAAATCATTATAATTATTATCACAGTTTATCATTATACAATAGTACTTTATGTAACAAGTCCGGTAACGATAATTTACCGCATAAGTATGATTGTTTCTGCCCGAAACGTAGTTGAGGGCAGAATTATCATTCAAATACGTTACCGTACAAGTTACGTACAGTATTTTTTGTCATACTTATCTGAGAAAAAATGATATTTCTTGGAAACATTTACCTGCTGCTGCTCGAGCTACTGCATTCTATAAACATGACCTAGCCCGTAGCGCCTAGTTCATAACAGACAGACCCATCGAGCTCAAATAAAATAATAACATCCTAAATTATAAGATTTCAGATGAGTTCTTATAACTTGAAACTCCTTGAATGAGTTCTTTAATTATTTGAGTTAGTATATTAATTACTCAGATGTTATTAGGACTCAGTAGAGTCCTAACATACTCGACAGTAAAGAGAACATATGATCTCTTTACAGTATAGTATGCTGTAATGAAAACCACATGTTTTCTTGTTCTGCAAACAGCTGTTTACCGGCTTGATTTAATGCATGGAAATGGAAAACAGCTGCGATTGAGTAAGTATGACAAAAAATTATTTCCATGACGACTTGAATCTCTAGTTATTAGTAGGAACTCGCCACGTTTGCTCAAATATCAAGGTTCCTGGGAGGATCAATGGAGGAGACAATGATCATTATTATTATTCTCTTCAAAGTTCAATGCAATATATTATTTCTCTCAATATTAGTTTCTCATTGTCTCGGGTATAATGCAGTTGGAAAAAGCTTAGAGTCATAGTTGATTCAAAAAAGGTTTTGAGTAATGAGGCGACAAGTTGTAGTCTATAGTCTTCAATGAGGAAACGCTGGAAGAGCTTCCTGAATCGTTGAAGCCATTTCTCCTCCCTGCCGCTGAGATGAGAGTTTGATGAATGGCTGGTATATGTATATGTAAATTAATATAAGTACATTATATACATGTATATAATGAGGCCTGGACTGGACCCTGTATTTCCACTCGGCTCTGAAATGATAGACGCCAGTAGAATGGGAATGATGGATTAGAGTGGAGATTGTGGGAGGGTGAGAGAGTTTGTGAGAAGTGGCGGTGTAGGAGGAGGGGTGAGAAGGAGAAGGATGAGGTGAAGAAGGTGAAGAAGAAGGAGAAGAATCGTGGAGAAGAAGAGGGAAAGGAGATGGAGAAGAAATAGTAGTAGAAGGAGAAGAAGAAGAAGAAGAAGGAGAAGGAGAAGGAGAAGGAGGAGGAGAAGGAGAAGGAGAAGGAGAAGGAAGAGAAGATGAAGATGAAGTAGGAGAAGAAGGGGAAGTAGTAGGAAATGAAGAAAGGGAAGTAGTAGGAGATAAAGAAGTAGGAGAAGGAGGTGGAGAAGGGGGAGGAGGAGGAGAAGATGGCGAAATAGGAGAAGAAGGGAAAGGAAAATGAAAAGGAAGAGGAGGAGGAGAAGGATAAGACGGAAGTAAGGACAAAAAGTCACAAAATATGAGGAGAAAATAAAAAGTAATTGCGAACTAACATGAAGCCGCAGCAGACAAGTGAAGAAGAAAAATGGAAAAGGCAGACAAATCTCAGAATAACTTACATGAAGAGTAAAAATAATAGGTATTGATACAATATCTATAAAATATGGTATACTTATGGTAAAGTTTCTTTTTTGAAACTTTTGTTTGTAAAAATTTGGGAGAAGACAGTTTTGGGCTATGCCTGTTGTCTTCTCCCAATCATATTAAATTTATTATAATTATGATTTGTAATTGTCATTGAAATAAATAAATAAATAAATAAATACTAATGGGTATTAGAAAAGTTGAAGAGTAATGAATAATAATAAATTCAGTAGGAAAAGAGTGAGAGATTATTCTGTTTTCAACAATGGAGATTGAAAGTGAATCAAAAAGAAACGATTCAGAGAAAATATGCAAAACAAACCCATCAAAACGAACTCAAACATAGTAAACGTTGGTGGTAGGGGAAGAGGAGGGATATGGAACAGACATGATGACTGAGAAAGTACACATAGCATTCATCCCCTTTCTATTTAGAATAAATTCATGAAATTATCATAAATGAAAACGTTTGAACTATCATTCACCCCCTCAACATCACCTAGGCTTAAAATACTTATAGATGTTGCCTTTGTGAATAAATAAATAAAAAAATATGGTGTGGTACACTCACACAACTTTCCTTGCTCATTGAACTGTAAGCCTCATTCTTAAACGAGAATAATTTAGGGGAATAACATAATGACGATTGGCGGCAACATATTTGCAACTACGATCAGACTACTGTATATGTGTATATATAATTATTGTTTTCAGAGTACTCTTTCCTTTTTGTAAATTGTGAAATTCGATGATTTTTTAAAAGTCTTCAAAACAGCTGTTCTACAGATGAAATAATATTATCTTGACTATGACTGTGTTCTTTTTATAAACTGCTCTACCTACCTACCTCATGCACGAGAATGAGGTTACAAAGTCCATTTCTCAAGGATGGGGTGGATCCACCATTAGTTTCCAAGGAGAAAGACTCATGCCAGATGATAGAGCTGATAAATAACTATTCAGGGTATGAATTTGAAAAAAATCATTAGAACCGTTTTTGAGAAAATCGTGAAAAACATGGTTTTTCAGTAACTGCTATTTTTCTCAAGAATATTACGGAGCTCCTTCAATTTTTCCAGAAACGAGACTCATAGCTTATGAATAGCTATCCATGGTATAAATTTGAAGAAAATCGTTAGAGCCGTTTTCGATAAAACCTTAAAAAACATGGTTTTTTAGTAACTATCCGCCATTTTTCTCAAGAATATTACGGAGCTCCTGCAATTTTCCCAGAAATGAGACTCATGTCAGTTGATAGGGCTTATAAATAGCTATCCATGGTATAAATTTGAAGAAAATCGTTAGAGCCGTTTTTGAGAAAACCGTGAAAAACATGGTTTTTTAGTAATTATCCGCCATCTTGAATTGAATTTTATTGAATTTCTTATTGTCGGGTCCTCATGGTATAAGGACCTTAAGTTTAAATTTCAAGTCAATCGGTTAATCAGGAATGGAGTTATCGTGTTTACAGACATACACACATACACACATACACAGACACACACATACACAAACACAGACCAACACCCAAAAATCATGTTTTTGGACTCAGGGGGCTTGAAACGTGTAGAAAACTTGGAATTTGGAGAGGTTACCTTAAACCTTTCCCCTTACACCCTTTACACCCTTAAACCACCTAAAGGTGGTACCTTAATTTTTTTTGGAAAGCAATACTTTCCTTACCTATGGTAATAGGGCAAGGAAAGTAATAAAATGGAGGGAAATTAAAATGAAATCAGAGTTAATGATAAAAGATTCAAACTTCATATTTGTTTTTTCGTCATTAACTTTGGTATTCTAAGGAGTAGACAAGGGTGTGGAAGACCAGATGACTCCTCCTCGATGACTCCGTCCTTAACCTTATACTTCCTTTCAACCTCTTTCTCCTTTTTATTCCTTGTTTTCGTTCTCCTCCTGTTCCTCCTTTATCTCCCCGTCCTTAACTTATCCTTTTTCTCAACCTCTTCCTCCTACTTCTCTTACTACTCCTTCTCCTCTCCCTTCTTCTATTTCTCCTCCTTCTTGTTCTTCTTCTTTTCCTCCATCTCGATCTCTATCTCCTTCTATTCCTTGTTCTCGTTCTCCTCCTGTTCCTCCTCTATCACCCCGTCCTTTACCTTATCCTTCTTCTCAACCTCTCCCTTCATCTACTATTTCTACTCCTTCTCTTCCTTTTCCTTCTCCTTCTTCTTCTTCTTCTCTACCTCCATTACGATTTCATTCTCCCTCTACTCCTTCTCGTTCACCTTCCTCCTCTATCACCCAGTCCTTCACTTTATCCTTCTCCTCAACCTCACCCTTCATCTACTCTTCCTACTCCTTCTCTCCCTTCTCCTTTTCCTCCTCGTTCTTCTTCTCTTCCTCCATCCCGATCTCTATCTCCTTCTACTCCTTTGTCTCGTTCTCCTCCTGTCCCTCCTCTACCCCCCCTCCTTTACCTTTACCTTCTTCTCAACTTCTTCCTCCTTCCTCTCTCACTTCTTCTTCTCCTCATCATCCTCTTCCTTCTTCCTCTTTCCCTTCTCCTCTTTCTCCTTCACCACCACCTACTCCTTTCCTTCATTATCCTCCTCCATCTCCTCCAACACCTCGTTTCTCCATCCTCATTCTCATCCTCATCATTATCCTCTTCCTCTTCCTCCTCTTCCTCCACCACTTTCATCCTTCATCTACTCCTCCTCATCCTCCTCCCCCTCTTCTTCATCTACTCTCAACTAGTATTCATTCTCCTCCTAATCCTTATCCTTCTCTGTTGCCTCCTTCCACTTTCTTTCTTTTCTTCTTCCTCTTCATCTCCTCGTTCTTCTTCTCCTTCTCCTACAATACTTTATTGTCCTTGTTTCTGGAAGACAACTTTTCGCCACTTTCTTCAGTCCTCAACATGCCACTACTCCCTCCTCCTCCTCCTTCTCCTCCTTCTCCCCACCTACTCCTCCTCTTCCTCCTACTCATTTCCCTCATTATCCTCCTTTTCATCCTCCTCCACCTGCTTCTCCACCTCATCATCTTTTCCTCTCACTCTTCCTCCTCCTTCTCATCTACCACCTCCTCTTCCTTCTCCTCCTTCCCCTTCCCCACAACATTGAACAGTCAACATTCATTCATTGAGGCAGAAACTCTGTCAGCCCTTAACAACAACACCACAACAGCAGAACACAACAAGGCCTGCTGTATTTTATGCCTACTCTAATGCTAAGATATGTTTTGGCCACCGCAAAATTATTTTCAATTATGCAAGAGTTTGTTGCGGTGGCTGTGAGAAGGAAGACACAACTGAGCGGCCTACCTCGTGTTCATCATGTTCTTCCTTGGAAACCAGCTGCGAAAGTGAAAGTGGTGAAGAATTGTACACAGTATAATATGTTGGAAGGAAATATATGTACTTGGAAAGTACATACGGTAATATATACATACAGTAATATATACAAACAGTAATATATACAAACAGTAAATATAATACATACAGTAATATATATTTCATGATATTATGGAAAACAAAAGATGTAGAGACGAAGATGGAAAGTCGACGGAAGAAGATAGTGAACAAGATGAGTGTGGTAGGAGGAAGTGGTTGAGGATTGAGAGGAGAAGAAGGAGAAAAGGGAGAAGGAAGAAGAAGAGGAGTAGGAGGATGTTGAAGAGGATGTGGAAGAGGAGAAGGAGAATAAAGAGTAGAAAGAGGGAGACGGTGAGGAAAAGGATAAGGTGAAGGATTATCAGATGGATGAGGAGGAGGAGGAGGAGGAAGATGAGATGGATGGGGACGAGTTGGTGGAGGAGGAGGAGGAGGAGGAGGAGGATGAGGATGAGGACATGATGAGGACTAAAGAAAAGTGGCGTAAAGTTGTCTTCCAGGAACAAGGACAATAAAGTATTGGGCTGGGCATGTTTTGAAATTTTATTTGAATAGATAAAATATGGGAAAGTTTAGAAAAGATGAGGATGAATAATTGGTGGTGTTGCTCTAATATGAGGAGAATCCACAAGTTTTTGAGAAATTGACTTTTCGTTTGACTTTTGACTTTGAATGTTTGAATGTTTGAATGTTTGAATGTTTGAATGTTTGAATGTTTGAATGTTTGAATGTTTGAATGTTTGAATGTTTGAATGTTTGAATGTTTGAATGTTTGAATGTTTGAATGTTTGAATGTTTGAATGTTTGAATGTTTGAATGTTTGAATGTTTGAATGTTTGAATGTTTGAATGTTTGAATGTTTGAATGTTTGAATGTTTGAATGTTTGAATGTTTGAATGTTTGAATGTTTGAATGTTTGAATGTTTGAATGTTTGAAGGTTTGAAGGTTTGAATGTTTGAATGTTTGAATGTTGAATGTTTGAATGTTTGAATGTTTGAATGTTTGAATGTTTGAATGTTTGAATGTTTGAATGTTTGAATGTTTGAATGTTTGAATGTTTGAATGTTTGAATGTTTGAATGTTTGAATGTTTGAATGTTTGAATGTTTGAATGTTTGAATGTTTAAATGTTTGAATGTTTATATGATGCGCATTTACGGCCAAACGCAGAAATAGATTTTCATGAGATTTGACAGGTATGTTCCTTTTTTAATTGCGTATACGCATACCCTTTTAATACGTATATACAAGGTTTTTAGAAATTTTGCATTTCAAGGATAATATAAAAGGAAAAAAGAGCATCCATCATACGCCAATATTAGAGTAAAAATCAGACTATAGAATTATACATCATAAATCAGCTGACAAGTGATTACACAGATAGCCAGTCTATTGCTGTATTTCCATAAGGTCTATAGTTTCAATCAGGTACTTGTGGATGAGAATACTGCGTGAGGTCTACTGTTCACAGAACTACTAGTGTATGGGTCAATTTCAAATAAAAACAGATCATTGAGAATGGAATAATTCTTGTTGTCAAGCCATAATTTCATCGAATACATCATTATTCTCATCAAAATCAAAATACACCACAAATAGGTACATTGCAATAATTAGTTTGTTTATTCATACAATGATACTTGTTCATTTAATGTATGTCCATTATAATTCCCTTTATGAGAAGGCACAACAGTCTGATTCCCAAAACAGTTCATTTTCAAATATATTCTACAGTTCATATAAAAATGTAGGTTTATGTCACGATTATTTCCTGAAAGCTCTATTTTTACTTCTTAAAACAAACATATTTACACCTAGCCGTCAGGCTCGCTACGCTCGCCATATCCGTCTAGCCAGGGGGCTCCGCCCCCTGGATCCCCGACTGGATCGTCCAAAAATGAGATCAGTGGGCTCGCTTCCCTCGCCCGCATGTAGACCTTAGCGGAACCTCTGTACCGAATTTGAACGTATTATGTCAATTTTATCTCGAAAAACACCTGTTACTATATCGGCGTATCTTTAACGAACAAAATTCTTCCACCTCAGCTAAACCTGTGTACTGAATTTTTTTAAATATATTTCCATCAATTATTGAAAAAGGTGAGGAAACGCAGACAAGCTGAGAAAACGCTAATTTTGGCTAACTGGATAAATTGGTATGTAGGAGGTCCTGGATAAATGCATTTCAATCTTCAACTTGGTGCCAACCTAACAAGTCACTCAACTTATGCCAACCTGACAAAATTTTAATTTAGTTACCAGAACAACCGTTTCGAAGAGGTACTCTCTCTATATTATAGTTCTATATTAACATATGGTATGAAAATTTCAATTATAATTATAAGATATTGGAATAAGAGAATATACATGCTAAAAGAACTTTGAATCCTTAAAAACCACCCTTACAGTTAAAATATCGCCAAAAGTTTTCTTAGTGCGCCTCTAAAGGGCCAACTGAACATACCTACCAAATTTGATTGTCAATCTCTGATAAACTACATTGATAATTGACAAACTGATAAACATTGTTTATCAGAGATTGACAATGGTGTAACAACCGAAACCGGTCTTTCTAACTATCAATAAATCTGTGGTTTTTGACAATATTTCTTAGTCTTTCTATTCAATTTAAAATCAAAAACAACTAATTTTTAATAGAACTGGACAAATTCTACCCTTTTTCTTGTTAATGATATTTCTATAGCTCAGCTGAGCTTTAGTGTTTACGAGTTTGTGTTTCTTGAACAGTTCCAAATTTTTTAAATAACTCAATATTATTCGTTAAAAGTGGTAATTGAGTGGAATATTTCTAATTAATTTATCAATTTGAGCCATCTGAATTAAAAATTTATAGTTTTAATGTTTATTTTGACCAAAGTTTTATAAAAATTGTAGGCTACACGTGAAATTCTAACATTATCTTGGACTTTGTCACCTATAAATTTGGAAGAAAGAATTTTTCTTTTTAATAGCACAAGGACTATTATTTTATCTTTCAATGTTATTACATTAGTGTTATTTGCATTGTAAATAAATAAAATAAATAAATAGTATATCTGATCGTCCTTTGAGTGTATGATAGGATGTGTATTGGTATTTTATATTCACATTTTTTGCAGTTCAAATGAGATGTGAAAAGGATATTAAATTTTGAAAGTGAAGTGTAAGTGATCTTAATTTGTGTTAGTGTGTGTTCAACTACCAAACTGTTTGAACAATCATGAGAGATTTCACAAGTGTTAGTGAGTTTTTAAGAGAGGGCGAGAGTTCCAAGTGTCTGTTGGCAAGCTTCAAGTGTGTGTTGGTGACTTCTACTTGTGTGTGAGTGCGTACCCATGGTTTGTATTGGTGTATCTTGCGTTTATTTTAGTGACTCCTTGTAAGTGTGTGAGAGCCTTCCATGGTTTGTATTGGTATATCTTGCGTTTATGTTGTAAGTGTGTGAGGGCGTATCCAGGGTTTGTATTGGTATATCTTGCGTTTATGTTGTAAGTGTGTGAGGGCGTATCCAGGGTTTGTATTGGTGAATCTTGCGTTTATGTTGGTGAACGTCGGAGTGTGTATTTTACAAACTAACTCTTGGCCTAGTGCTAAGTCCAGTCTCAATTAAGTTGAGCTTTACAGCTCCCAAAGTACATAAGTGGTACGCCGGCCAAACTTGGGCAATACATCATTTCGACTTGCTGTGGAAAGCAGAGGATCACTTCTGTCAACATCCCTAACCTAAAAACATCAATCCTCCCTATTCAAGTTATTCTGACAGTTTCAACTGAATCTCACTATACACTTGGTGTGGAGAGGAGAAGATCACCTCTGTCAGCATTTCCCACATAAAGCATCAATACTCCCCATTTATCCAAAACTGACAGTCCTAACTGAATCTCACTAAACACTTGGTGTGGAGAGAAGAGATTCCCTTCTGACACCATTCCTCACACAAAACATCAATACATCACATTCAACCAATCCTGACAAATTGTAGTGATCTCACTATACGAGCACAAGCTTCTCCAGTAGAAGAGATTCTTGTTTCTTGGTGGATGGCTTAATTCCCTGTTGAAGAAGTGGCCAACATTCCAATGATTCGAATCATGAGGGAATGACTGAATTTGTGGGCAAAGTGTTCAGAACTATGTTACAAAATTATTGTTTAACAGCGTTTATCATAACTGAATTAGTTACATAGACAATTGAGATTGCGCTTTGAGAGTGAGATTTCATTTGTTATAATACCAATATTCCTCGAGGATTGAATTTCGAATATATTCCATTTATTCATGAGCTCTGTTTATACCTCACTTAACTTGAAACATTTATTGAAACAGCTTCAACTAGACGAATTTCTATTACAGCATCGAAATAATAATAGAATCACGGTTCAAAGTAATTTCATTTCAAATATTTCATTTCCCAATGCAACCTACTGTCAAATTATTCCTGTAAAAGAAATATTTAGCAGTTTCCATAATTTTCACCAACTCTGTATAATTGAAAGCTGCGGGTTCAAAAACCATTACAATGCAACAGTTCAAGTGCGAGTTCTCCAACCCAGGGGGTCACTAGCATTATACTATTCCTTTACATTAAATCTATACTGAAGAATAATTATTGAAAAATGCTGCTTATGAAACCGGCCACATCTTCAAATCAGCACAATCCTAGACACTTTCTGTGTAGTTGAGAAAAAAGACTAAGAAATTGTCAAAAATCACAGATTTATTGATACAGTAGTTAGAAAGACCGGTTTCGGTTGTTACCCATTGTCAATCTCTGATAAACTAAAACTGAATACAAGAGCAGCAGAATTTATACTAGTAGGCAAGTCAAGGGCATGAACGCCTGCCATAGGCCTAGCTAGGCAAATTTGTCTAACTGGGCCAATGGCAGGCGTTCATGCCCTCGACCAATAGCAGTACTCGCCTACTAGTATAAATTCTGCTGCTTTTGTATTTAGTTTTAGTTTATCAGAGATTGACAATGGTGTAACAACCGAAACCGTTCTCTCTAACTACTGTATCAACAAATCTTTGGTTTTGAACAATTCCTTAGTATTTTTTTATTTAATAACTAGCTGGCCCAGCGAAGTTCGTACCGCCAAATAGTTGATGCATATCATGACAAACTTTAGCTTGATACATGCCTGAGGAGGCGCGATGCGGCATTTTGCATTCAGGTGCAAAATTATTATTTGTTTAGATGGAGAAACTGACACACACTAAATCGGGCATGGCGTGGAACGTTGTGATAAGGCAATCTCCGTAAGATCAACACTTTTTATCACCAAGCCGCGCCTCCTCAGCTGTGCTTAGCCTTAGCTTAATCTGTTGCACTATATTTTTATGAAAATTATCCAACAATCAGTATTTACATTTATATCTCAATATGGACTTCCTAAGTGCTTAGTTAGTTGTTCAGGAGTTTGTATTTTTAAATATTATAGTCGAATGCAGCTTGCTGGGAAAATTGAATGGTATATCTCCTTGCTGCCGATTTTCCTGTGCATATTCTAAATTTACAGCATTTCGAGTTCTACGAATCGAGTTTGGCCTTCGTTCGTACCGCGGCATTATTAAGGTGCGTACAGATATACGCACCGCGAACATGAGCAATTCACTTTTAATCAGCTGATTATATCTGTATTTTTACAGAAACGGTAAGATACAGATATAAAAAGCATGGCATCAGCTGATTAAAGTGAATTGCTCATGTTCGCGGCGCATATATCTGTAAGCACCTTTTCATATTAGAATTGAAATTTTGTGAATCAGTAGAAAGAAAATAGAAAAACAGATTTACCGACGGCTGTTGGATAACGCAATGATTATAAACAGTTGATTTTTATTTCTGTGTGTGACCAGCTCACAAATCTTCTCCTTAAGGATCACATGTGAACTTTGAAGGACCGTAGGAAAGAGTCCTGAAGTCGGATTATAAATTTGATAGGCCATTAAACTGGTCCTGAACATAATGAAAAAAATCATAAACTCGGTGCACACACAAAAAAGTTATTGACAAAATTTGAGGCTCGATTTATATCTATACTAGCCGTCAGGCTCGCTTCGCTCGCTATATCCGTCTAGCCACGGGGCTTCTCCCACTGGACCCCCGACTGGATCGTCCAAGAATAAGATCAGCAGGATTGCTTCGCTCGCCTGCATTTTTCATTTGTAGGACGATCATATGTTAGGACGATCCAGTCGGGGGCCCAGACTAAACGTCTGGCTAAACGGATATGGCAAGCGAAGGGAGCCTGACGGCTAGTAATATAATATTCCCAAGAATAGCTGTAATTGAAGTAGCAGTGCCCAATAAATTTTTCCGCCATAAATGCATTTTAATCTTCAACTTGGTGCCAACCTAACAAATTCAACTCAATTTAATGCCAACCTGAAAAAATTATTAATTTAGTTACCAGTTAACAACTGTTTCGAAGAGTTACTTACTCTCTATAGATTATAGTTCTATATTAACATATGGTATGGAAATTTTTCAATTATAATTAAGAGAATAAGTAGAATATACATGCTAAAAGACGAACTTTAAACCCTTAAAAACCACCATTAGAGTTGAAATATTGCCAAAAGATTTCTTAGTGCGCCTCTAAAGGGCCAACTGAACATACCTACCAAATTTGAACGGTTTTGGTCCGGTAGATTTTTAGTTCTGCGAGTGAGTGAGTGAGTGAGTGAGTCAGTCAGTGAGTGAGTGCCATTTCGCTTTTATATAATATATAGATAGAAGATTCCTATATATCTTCCTATATCTAGGAAAATAGTTCCGTATTTTAGCCGAACACATCACTACCAATCTCAATTATTTGATAATCCTCCTACACACAGCAACCTTCCCCCCTCCCTAATCACACCCACCATCACATTCCCCTCATTATTCGACGCCGTATTTAATTAATCTCCAGCTGACACCGACAAGAAATAAACAGGGCTGCTGGCTGCTGCACTGAACACTGAAAGCAAGAACAGCTACTGGTTACAGAGATGCTGTTAATTAAAAACGACGCTGAAACTCATTCACTGCCGAGATAGTCAGTCTTATAGTCATTTATGCACTACAACCTGTCATCACCCCCCATAAGCAACATCAACGCTCCCCGTTTAACCATCTCTGACAGTTTAAACTGAATCATACTACAGGTTTCACAGAGAGATTCACACCAATTTGTCAGTATCCCACATCAATAACATAAACGCAGTCTCATTCAACTAATGCTGACAGTATGGAGTGGATGCCGCTATAGTGCTAGAGCAGCAGAAGCAATATCTTCTTCCATTTAAAGCACTAGAGTCTCTCATCAGTGGAAGCTCCACCCTTGATGCTCTCAAGCTGCCTGAGATCAATTCAATTGAAGCCATCATTATAATAGTGTTAGCAGTAATAATTGAGATGGGGATGATGACCTAACACCCCATCTCTCCAGAAATACTCCCTCTAATAACTCCCAACCCTTGAAAAACAGCCTCATTTATCTGTTAAATACTTTATCATGACTTTCAAGAAGTCAAAGCTGATTAAAATCCGGAATCATTTCTCCACAGAGTAGATCCATTTTGAGTTAGAAAACAACTCACCGAAACCAATAGTATATAGATATTTCGAAATACTTTACAGATGAAAATATTCTTCTGTATATTCTTCATAAAAAAGAAATAATAGTAACAATCAAATACATTCCAAAAAGCAAACTCAATATTGTTTCCTAATTTCAAAAAAATAAAGAAAATAAATCTGAAGTTACATTTTGTTCAATCCTCTTATATTAAGCGAGCAATTTCTGTATTTTTGTATATTTATATCTGGTTATTTCTGTTCAACGGCTCTAACGATTTTCACGAAATTTGGAACATAGTAGGTTTATGATATAAAAATTCGATTGCACTGGGTCTCGTCCTTGGGAAAACTCGCTGAACGACATTAAAAGGATAACTCATCTTTGACTGAAACTGCTGTGGATAGTAAAAGAGTGAGTAAACGTGTGAGTACCGTATGTGAAAAATCAAAATATCGCATCCACGAAATTCATAAGATGACATATATAGCCAGCTGTGAAATATAAACACGGTAATTTTTTCTTTCCTTGCAATATTACCATAGGTAAGGGAAGTACTGTATTGCTTTCCGGAAAAAATTAAGGTACCCCAATTTCTAAATTTCTATACGTTTCAAGGTCCCCTGAGTCCAAAAAAGTGGTTTTTGGGTATTGGTCTGTATGTATGTGTGTGTGTGTGTGTGTGTGTGTGTGTGTGTGTGTGTGTGTGTGTGTGTGTGTGTTTTTTTTGAACCCTTTGAACATTTGAACTAATTGCCCCGATATTTGCTAATTAATGAATAATAATTATTAAACTTGAATCACATTTGAATGCTGTGAATCACCCCGAAGACTTCTGCTCCTGGTGTAAGTATAAGCATTCCTGACCGGAAATTAGGAGGTACTGGGTTCGTAACCGGGCTGACAAATAATTTTTGTATAGTAGCGTTCATCGAATTTCCATCTATCTGTTTACCCTGTTGTCAATATTTACAGTAGCAGAAGTCTTCGGGGTGATTTACAGCATTTTTTGGGATTTTGTTCAATAATAATTATTCAAAATACTTTCAATATTTCTTGAAATACTCAACGTAATACCAAAAATACTTTTACAACTCTTTTGATTGCTCTCCACTATAAACAAAATCAGGATAACCCTAGATCCTATGTGGAAAATATTTTTGGGCAAAAAATGTTGATGTGGAAAGAAAAGTAGAAAGTGAGTCAACCTTATTTTAAACTCTAAACTTGGGAGAGGAGTATTGAGGGATCGCCTGTTTTTTCTCTCCCAATTTTCGATGATGAGTGATATTCGAACAAATATATAAATATTATTCATAACATAACTTACTTATGATTCTTTCGTGAATTGAAGTTTTTAAGGAGTGGTGGCTAGAACTCCTCCAAGTGGAAGTTTTTCTGTTCTCAAAAAATCGACATATTTAACGAAGACAAATTCTGCAAAATATACTTATTCCTGTATCAGAATTAAAAAAAAAATATTAAATTTCATGTAGTGGTTGAGAGTCGAAAGAGAAAATTCAGGAAGAATTGAGTGGTAAAAAGTAAATTCGTATGGCTTTTGTTGGTGGGGAGTCCCTTGCGGGAAGGTCCCACCGCCTGAATATATAACACAGCCCAACAGTGGTTTTGGTGCCGAAGTGTTTTGAGCTGATTATATATGTATTTGATGCGCTGAATTCAAATATGTCATTAGTTTTTTTCTAACAGCTCTACTTTTTCAACTTTTCAATTTTTTATGTTTTTCCTATATGCCCTATATGCGATATTAGTAACCTTAATGAAGCATACACAAATGAATCAAACACAGGTTTTTTTATATATTCTTTTATTTTGTAAGTCAATAAAGGAAAAAATAAACTATGGAAATAATTGCAGAAACAATAAAAAACCTTTCTTTACCTCACTCAACTCTTTATCCGATCTTAATGAAAAGTATTATTTGATCTCTATAGTAAAGTCACTCAACATTTCTGAAGCTTCTTTTTCGTGACACTCTAGAATGTTGCTTCTTGGAGCAGTCTCTTCTCATACTCCAGCAGTAGTCTGCCATCATATGAGTATCCCATCTTCCTTGATAGCGATCCTCCATAGTTTTTATGTCCTGATGGAATCTTTCGCCTTGTTCTTCACTGGTGTCTCCCAAATTCCCAGGGAACCGATCCAAATGACTGTTCAAGTAATGAACTTTAATGCTCATGTTACAGCCAAGCTTTCTGAAGCTTGTGAGCATATTGTTCACTAAATCAACATAGTTCTCAGCTTTGTGCTTGCCTAGAAAATGTCTTACGACCTCAACGAATGATGTCCATGCACCTTTTTCCAATTCATTCATGGAATTGACGAAGGTAGGATCCTTCATAAGCTGTCTTATTTGTGGTCCATCAAAAATACCAGCTTTCAGCTTTTCAGTGCTCAACTGAGGCATCTTTCTTCCAATGTATGCGAAACATGGTCCATTTTTATCAACAGCCTTTACAAACTGTTTCATTAGGCCTAGCTTAATATGCAGTGGAGGCAGGATGATTTTCTCTCGTTCAACTAGAGATTCATTGATAACATTCTTCTGCCCAACAATCATATTTTCTCTCTCAGGCCACTCTTTTCTCACCCAATGGTTTTTTTTGTCCCTGCTGTCCCACAAACACAAGAAACAAGGATATTTTGTGTATCCACTTTGTTGACCCAGGAGAAAATTCACCATTTTCAAGTCCACACATATCACCCATTGATGATCATGATACTTGATCTTTTTCAATACCAAAGCTACGGTATCATATTCCTCTTTCATTTTCGTTGAATGAGCAATTGGTATTGATCCATATTTGTTACCGTTGTGTAGAAGAACACACTTTAAACTCCGCTTGGAACTATCAATGAATAGGCGCCAATCATCTGGAGAATAATCAGGAAGACCCATTTTTTCCAGGAGGCTCTTAATATTGTGACAGAAAACAAAATTGTCTTCTTGAGAGAAGAAGGGCAACAGATCTTTTTCCCTTGTACGATAAAATGTGATTTTGGTACCTTCTTCCAGCAAGTTCTTGTCATTCAGTCTTGATGCAAGTAGCTCTGAAGCTTCTTTTGAAAGATTAAGGTCTCTGGCAAGGTCACTGACCTCATCTTGGTTGAAACGTTGAGGCAATGATGATGTGCCCTCAAAATCACTTTCACTATCATCACAAGTTTCTGAGGGTAGATCCACGGTGCATTCATCATCACAGAGCTCTGGTAGCTGGTGAAACGTTGGTACTGGAACTTCATCTGAATGGGGGATTGGTCGTCTTGCTGAGGCTAAATCAGGATAATTCCATTTTTTGTGGTTGTTTTTGTTGATGCCAGTGATATTCACTAGACAAAAATAACAGTCATCAATGTGATTACTCGGTTCCCTCCAAACCATAGGAATGCCAAATTTGAGACTTTTCCTTTTTCCTGTAGTCCACTGTCGTAAATGTTCTGTACACGTTTTGCAGACAATATGAGGTGCCCATGATTTTTCCTGGTCACCAAGTCTGACACCAAAGTATCCATGATATGCTCTCTTTATAAAGTCTGTGACACTTTTTCTGTTCTCTTTAAATGTATACTCACCACATATGTAGCAAAACACATTGAAATGATTTATACAACCTCTTCTACTGGAACTCATATTTAACCACTACAACACAGTCACACAGTCTTAGTATATATCAATCTAAAGCACACAACAATTTAAACATGAAGTTTATTCAATGAAATCTTCAATCTGCACTTGAATACTACACAAAGTAAATAAACAACAAGCCTCCACAGTCAGAACTTTGCAACTAACCTCAATCAGAGTTGAAGCTTGAAAGGTTACCTGAAAGCAACACCCATAGATAGCAGCACTAGTTAGGTAAGGTTAGTTTAACAACTCAGCTGTACTACAGTGAGCATTGGTATATAAACTATGATATAGTATCTGATATAGTACATTGTAAGCTGAACTGGTAGCTTACTGAAGAAATGAACTTTTTTTGCGCTGCCGTCTGTTACAATAAAAAATTGGTTGAGATGAGAATATTCCGAGATATTTATGATAATACATAAATAAGAGTATTTTCTATTCAAGTTGTATAGAATTCTATTGAAAGAAACATTGAGAACATGCTAACAATGAAGGTTGAAACTATTAATTAATTTTCGGGTATTAATTTTTTAATGCAAATAATAGAAAAAGGTTATGAGGTGATTATGCCTTATCTAAAAAAGTATAGCTGATAGAGAAAAATGGGTTTCATATTTGAATTCAGCGCCTCAAACATAGTAATAATAATCAGCTCAAAAAACTTGGGCACCAAAAAAAAATTTTTTTTTGTAGGCCTGTGTAATTTAAGCCGTCAATGGGCCTTAAGACTGTCATACTTCAGCCGGGACCGGAATATATAATTTAAGCCGTCAATGGGCCTTACGACTATCATACTTCAGCCGGGCCGACAGTTTAACGTGCCAATCCGATAACACGGAGAGTGGTGGGGATAATTGAGTGGTGGGGATAATGAACCGAAGTATTTTGAAAGAGTCTGTGAGATGACAGAAGTAGGAGGGTAACACGGTAGGCCTTTCTCAAATAGGGAGTTAGAAGAGAGATGTATGTGTACGTGAAGAGAAACAAAGATAGATAGATAGATAGGCTGCCTTCATTTGAACCTGGAGGGCGAAGCTAGGGCGCAGCCTTAAGAGAGAGTGAGAGAAAAATGGAGAGATATAGAAAAAGAGAGAAAGAAACAGAAAGAGGGATAGAGAAGAGAGAAACGTAGAGGAAACGTTAGTGGTCAAAACAAGTTGAAAAGAATTGTGCAAGTAGAACAAGCAGTCTAGTGGCGGTCAGTGGACGTGTCCAGCATAAAATAGTTGACTGTGCTGAGATTCAGCTAAAAGTGTCACCACTGGTGAAACAGGAAACGTTGGCGTCACCCTTAACACATACTGACAGAAGTAAATCTCATTTTCGAGTAGTACGATTCACTCCAAACTGTCAGCATTGGTTAAATGGGAAAACATTGGTGTTGTACGTGGGGGATACTGACAGCCCACTTGAGAGAGTGTAGGGTGACCGACCATGTATCAAGCTCGATAATGGCCACAAATTTTCGTCTCTCTGACAAAATGAAGGAACAGATAAGAGTCACGTTTGTAAGAGATTGATCGATTAGCGAGGAGGAGGGTCCGCAAAAATAGATAAGAAATAAGTTTTGGTGTAGTTAGGGAAAGTAGTAGATTGGCGTATGGTTTACAATCGTAATGCAATGAATGGAGAAGAGCTTGAAGAAATACATACAGACGTTGGAGAGAGTTGTTTCTTGTAGAAAATTAGCGCTTTGCAAAGCCAATGCGAATACTATAATACACTCATGCCTACCTAAAGGTGCGTACAGATATACGCGCATCCAACACGCTCCGCACTTGCTCTGCAATCGCTACACGCAAGCTCCGCAATCGCTACGATCATGAAAGTTACGAGAGATGTCAGCTCCTCTTGCATTCCACTCTTGCTCCCCGGTCGATCATCAATCGATCTGCTCGAGTGACGTTCGATTGCAGAGCAGAGCGAAAGTCTGTACGCACCTTAGGAGAATGAACAGAACGGCCAGGTCGATAATAATTTTAAATATTCACATATTATGTAAATTTCAGCCCACTATCGTCCTACTATATCTCCTTCTAGTTTCGGTTGCACAAAAACCCGTTAGATTTTAATCAATATTAAATGACACAGAAAATAATTAATCTATTGATAAAAATTATTGGGAAATTTTATTTAGTGTCAGTGTTTAGTCGGATACAATAGGTGGAGAGAGAAAGAAATACAAGAAACGGTTGAAGTGAGAGAGAGGTGGGTGTGCGGTGGCGGATATAAGGATGAATTGAGCCACTCGTTCACCATCAAAGTATCTTACGCATCAGGCCACTTCAAAAGCAGCGGCTAAAGGATGCGGGCCCCATTGCATTCACTGATTCCTTTTAGTCGCTGAGGTTGGAAGGAGCGGAGAGAAAAATAGAGAGAGAGGGAGAGAGAGAAAGTGAAAGAAGAAATGAGAGAAAGAGGATGGAAGACAGGGAAAGAAAGAGAAATTGATTGATTGATTGATTGAGTACTTTATTTATGTAGATTACAATATATACTGGCTTATACACTTATATACAATAGCTTACAATACAGCAAAATTATAGATGAATTTACATAATATAGACTAGGAAAATAACTATTGAACTGTATATGATATGAAAAAGCAATTTGTAATATAATAACTATAGATAATAATCATATTGTTATGCATCTACATAAATTGGCGGAGCTTTGGACATATCAATGAAAGAGAGAAAGAGAGAGTAATGGAGGGAAAGAGAGAAAAAGAGGAAGAAAAAGGGGGAGAAAAAGAGAGGAGTAAAAAGCACAGAAAAAAGAAATAAAGATGTGGTGGATCAGGAAGAGTGAGAGAACATGATTGATGAGAGCGTGGAAGGGAATGAACGAGAGAAATCAAACAGAGATGATAAGATATCATATCGACAAAATATTTGGAATAAGGTGTAAACAAAAATGTAGTACCTATTAATAGTGAGGTCCACGTTATAAAGGCAGTAGAGAAAGATAGGAGATCAACGTTGCCGTTGCGTTTTCAGTTGCCGTTACCGTTTCCAGTAAATATTTGAATGATTTCAAAATTGTATGATAGTACTTGGTCAAATTTCAAGTAACTTTTTGATTGGTTTCAATATTTACTGAAGCGACTTCACTCATTTTTTAGAGGAACAACATACCTGACAAAAGGCAAAAAGTTAATAGCATGGGAATAAATCAATCCTTGTGAAGATGGCATAGAAACTACTAGTTTTTATGGAACATTGTCCATATGAAACTTTTTGTCTCTGTGAGAATTTGTTCCTGTGAGATTGTCCTTTATAGCATTAACTGCTATTCAAAAAGTTGGGAATATGTTTATCCTTGTGAAGATGATTAGGGTAGTATTATAGTCCACTAGACAGCTGATTTATGATGAATAATTCTAAAGTCTGATTTTTACGGTAATATTGGTGTTCGAAGGAAACTCGTTTTCCTTTTGTATTATCCTTAAAATGCGAAATTAAAAAAACCTTATGTATACGTCGACGCGAAATTCAAAACATACCTGTCAAATTTCAATGAATATCTATTGCTGCGTTTCGCATTAAATGCGCAACATATAAACATTTAAACATAAAGAGAAATGCAAAACCGTCGACTTGAATTTTCGACCTCACTTCGCTAGGTCAATAATTACTAGTTTCTATGAAACATTGTCCCTATGAAACTATTTGTCTCTGTGAGGACTTGTTCCTGTGAGACTGCCATTTATAGAACTACTTGTTTCTACGAAACATTGTCTGTATGAGACTACTATCGTTCAAAACCACTACTTGTCTCTGTGAGATCTTGTCTCTGTGAAACATCCCCGATCAGAACATTTTCGTGTCACTTTATCAGACGGTTGTCATCAAGTGTCAAGAACCAAGTGTTAGCACAGGTTCGACCCTTGACCCGTTTCAACACAATGTTCACGGTCACAATGACACCTCCCCTCCCACCATACACCCAAACCCATCCCGGGAATCAATTAAACCATACTGAATAATTCATACAGGTTGCCAGCATCCCGGCCCAAGGTCCCGAACCTTCGTGAAATATTGGCCCAACTACAGGATAGGCTAACTGGCTCATCTAACGACAGTATCGCTCGCCGACTGATCTCTTGTTTGATTGATTGCTGATACCTGATTGATAGATTGATTGATTGGTGCGAGAATCCGTGGGGAATGACCATATCCGATTATAACCGACTTGGGTAAGTTATGAGTTCGCAGGTGACATGATGTCAGATTTGTAGCTGTCATTCAACAGTAAATTTTAATTACGAGCCCCCTGAGCAATCAATGACCTTGGTTTATTCGCAACACTTGAATCCAAAGCTACTTTTCTTTTGAGATGTGTGGTACAGTTGTTGAGGATTAGAAGAAAATTAACCTATTTCGCACTATGTGTATCTCTATCATATATTTACAATAAAAAAAAACTAAAAAAAAATGTGAATATAGTTGAGAGTTCGAACTGCTCAAGCAGTCAAAGAATAATTAATAATAAACTTAATCCAATTAGACACCAATAGCCCCATTTTTGATAGAATCATGCGAATTTAAACCCAAAATTTACAGTCCTAGTTCATGAAAACATATGATCATGAATACATATGTTCACATAATTTTTGAATTATGTTTACATAATTTTTAATTTATGTTATGAACACATAAGTTCATGAATACATATGATCAAAATAAGAATCTTCCAGCAGTATTTATTTATTTACTTCATATCACTTGAAAATGGCATCAATGTCCGAAACATGTTGTGATAAATATTTCTAAAAGGGTACTGAGATTTTTATTTTCCTTTATATTTATATTACAAGTAGCCCTATACAGAAAAGAGATAAATAATTATGCTCATATACTTCTACAATAAATGTTTATTCATTATCTTATAACAACTTGGGTATTGAGATGACGAAAAACAAGTCTCATATTTTCGACTCGATTTCAGTCTAATTTCATTCGAGTAGAGTAATGATTGATTATGGTACAACTTGGGTATTGAGATGACGAAAAATCAGTCCAAATTTTCGACTCGGTTTCAGTTTATCCCATTCGAGTAGACTACTGATTAATTATTGTGAAACTATGAAGAATTTAAAAAATTAGCATATTATGGTATGAATCAAATATAAGAAGCTGTATTGGAAAACTCCAACTTACAAATCCAAAACAAAGTACTTCTGTACAAACAGATACTAAAGCCATTATGGACATATGGTATACAACTTTGGGGGTGTACCAAGGACAGCAACATCAATGTAATACAACGGTTCCAGAACAAGGTGCTGAGGAACATTGTGGATGCTCCTTGGTATGTCAGGAACAGCGATCTTCATAGAGACCTGCACGTCGACCTGGTGTCCACCGAGATCCAGAGGCATGCGGAGAGGCACGAGGGGCGACTGCACCAACATGACAACGTCGAGGCGATCCAGCTGCTAGACAATGGAGGGTTGGTGCGGAGGCTCAAAAGGAGGAAACCGTATGAGCTAGTGTAGTGCTTGTTCAATTAGTGTCCAGTGAAAGAGCAGAGCAGTGATTGAGTGGAATCTAGCTTCTATAGTACAGTCATAAGTGTACATATTAATTAAACAATCAATATCAGTAAGAATATCTAATGAGATATTCGCTGTCAACATTTTAAAGTAGTATGTTAGGATAGAAAAAATTAGCTCATTAGTCTCTAGACTAGATAGCTATAGTATTGACAATAATAATAAAAAAAAAAAAAAAAAAAAAAAATATTATGGTAGGTTTTGTTAACATAACTGTCGGTCGACATTTATTTTGGATAAATTCTCAACGATCTATTCTCTTATTAGTTATGACGTTCTCAGTTGAGTTGCAAATTGGACGTAGAGATCGATTAATTTTTTATTATTATTAAACGAAAATCCAAATTAAATGCTGTAATTCACCCCGAAGACTTCTGCTACTAATAATAATAATAATATCGAGTGACTTGGCTGGCTCAGGTCTGGTGTCAGAGTTTTCAGGTCGCAACTGATCAATTTCAGGGCCTCTGACATGACCTAACGACTGCTTTTTAGGCAGTCGGGACCGACGACTTAACGTGTTCTGCTACTGCAAATATTGATGACAGTAGGGTGAACAGCTATAGTGAGGTCCACGTTATAATGGCAGTGGATAAAGATAGAAAAATAGCGATGCCGATTCTCTGAAGTAATTAATTATATTTCTACACTGTCAAAAACATAATTGGCAACGTTGTGGACCTTGTAAAGGATAGTACCACCGGCTTTGTCGAATGATAAACTAGGATAGCAAAACCAAAGTTGATCAAATACTGTCATTATAACGTGGACCTCAATATAGATGGATATTCGATGAGCGCTACTATTCAAAAACTAATTGTTTAATTCATTAGCATTTGAATAATTGCAATATCTCAGTAATTTCCCTCTGTAGATCGATTTATCTCTTCCATGTTCCTCAATTTTCTATTATTTGTTGCTACCTCTTAGCTGCAAATGAAACCCCCCTTTAACTTATTAAATTTCATCATAAACCATTCCATACGAATAAAATATCATATATTATTCATAAGATTCATACTGCACCTACTCCATGACCTGTCCTACATTTCATAAAATCACAATCTATTCCAGCTAGAACGCCTGGTGCCGGTTAAATTTTAATCGTGATTAATTCCACGAGAACCAATCAGAGAATTCATCTTTTCAAAAACGCCTTCTAAAGATGTCTTCTCAGATTGGCTATTGAAAAATCAATCACAGTTAAAATTTATCCGGCTTTTGTGCAACTGGGCCCCAATGTAAATATTTAAAATTCTTAGTTTTCTCTGTTGTATATCCATACTTTTTCACTGTTAAAATTAAACTTGAATTTTAAAAAAACTTTTGAAGTGAAAATGCACTTACTTTTGTAGTGACGATCGTTTCGACCTGTTGTTGGTCATCATCAGACTGTGGGAATTTACTCAGATGACAAGGCTATGTGTGGTAAGGGATGATAGCCTTGTAATCTGAGTAAATTCCCACAGTCCGATGATGACCAACAACAGGTCGAAACGATCGTCACTACAAAAGTAAGTGCATTTTCACTTCTTAGTTTTCGTTGCTTTTTAGTGAAAATGAAATAAATTTTAGGAAAGTGAAACCATAACCCTATTTCGGACATTTAAAATGTTATTTAAATTTAGGAGAGAAATAGTACAAGGAGTATCCTTAGTTTTTCTCTCCCAATCAGTGCTACTTTGTAAAAATTATAAAATAAATAAATGTTATTATTAGATACGTTCATCCACTCTGCAAGCATTAAATCAATCCCAAATCTAGGAATTGAATAGCATGCTTCATTCTAACCCAATACAGATACGTTTTTGGGTTAGAATGAAGCATGCTATTCAATTCCTGGATTTGGGATTGATTTAATGCTTGTAGAGTGGATGAACGTATCTAATACGTATCTAAACATGCTGAGATTGACGAGTTCGTAGAAGCAATATCATACAGTGAGTTACACTCAAAACTATCAGCATGATTCAAATGGGAAGCATTGGAGATATTTATAAGGAAGACTGACAGTTGAGAGTCAATCTCACAATGGATCGAGAAATTCTTGTAACAGGTTATCCAATACATGGCAGTAACCAAACCACACATCTCACTTCATCAGCAGAGATACGGTAACTGTTACAGATATGTTGAACGTAACCCTCCACCCAATCTCTCCAATTAACTGGCGAATGATACTGAATATTCGGTTGGAGGTATGTAATAACATCCAGCTAATGTTCAGAAGTGAGCCTAATCTACCGTCGTTGCTTCAAATCCTCGCCGGCAAAGTGGTTTCACCGAAAGTTTTGAATATTGGTTACAGGCAGGTCTAATAATAGCATTCCATCAACGTGTAGCACCATACTCCCTTACATGAGATGATGAATGATGATGATGATGGATTACCTGGAATGAGATGGATATGGACCGTTGATGAACTTTGATTTATAGTTCAATTTCGAAATTAATTTTCGATTTATCACGGTGAACAATATTGTTAATTCTGTATGAGAAATTGCATGTATCTGTTGTAAAGGTATCAAATTTGGGTAGATAAAAAGCCCTAACAGAAATAATAATAGGTCTAAAAATAAAGTAATTGGCTAATATCGCCAAGCAGATAATAATCAAGATAAGATAGCATCAGCTTGTTCTGGCTAAATGGTACAAGAACTTAAAAAGGATTTGAAGAAAGTTTACTACTCATAAATATATTATTTATAAAATATTTGAAGATTGAGGTTAGATAGATGTATTCACAGATCGGTGACCTAGAGATCGATCAAACCGAAGAACGTAGAATCTGACCAAAACCCCTTGGCAGAGCTTTATTGCAATCAGACGGTGTGCAATGTGAGAAAACACCCGTCCACGTGGCTAATTATTAGTTAGCATGGAATTAATATTAATATATATAATATTAACTAGCATGCAAAGAGCATAAATAAAAAACCAAATAAAAATAATTTAATGTATTCAGGAAATAAGAGTTACCAGGCGCATGAATACCTAATAAAATTTGCATGCACCAATAGTAAAACGGCAGTTAATAGGCGGCAACTGTAGGCCAGTTCAAAAATATTTATATATATTTATATAATTGTAGTAGATTTCGTGTAAAAATTTGTGTAATCTATGTTATCAATATGGCTCGAATGCAAAGAAATTATTAATCATATAATCTAAGCAATATCTTGGCATTTTTTGTAAGATCTATTTGAATTTAATGGCGGAGGATTGAGATATTTAAATTTTATGCTAATTTGAAAGTCGGAAAGAGGATCTGTAAAACTTGAGAAGGAAGAACCAGCACTCGCCAGCCAACTCGCCAGCCAGATGCCACCATAAGAGGACCCCAAATATTTTAGAGCGAAGTACCTTATTAATAATTTTGTAAAAGTTAAAGTTAAAGTAAATTATTAAATTTCTTAAAAGACTTCGTGATGCTATTGTGAAGCAGAAGTCATTTTTCATTTTTATTAAATTTATAACCCCTTGGAGGAGACGATTCCGGCTACCATATTCCCGGACCGCATGGAGTTGGATCGACATCGGCGGCTTACAAGAAGATTTTCGACACGTGAGTGATTTAAATTTGAATTTAGTGATGGGCGCCCTAGTGCTTCGAAATAATCTGATGATCAAAGCTAGCTCGCCGAAAGGGTTATTATAAATTAAGAAATTAATAAGATTAATACTTGCGCAAGTAAAAATTAGTATTAAAGGTATCTAATTGAAAGAAAAATATATAGATCAATATTTTAGAAATTTCTGTTTAATCAAAGAAGTACGAAATCTAGGCTATCAAACGTATGCATACAATATTTAATTTTTTGCAATACAATTTGCGATAATTTATCATAGTTCTAATTCACTAGATGAATGGCTCTACCTATTCCGTCAGGTGCCGAATCTTGCACCCTGAGATAAAAATATATATTCGATACAAATAAATCTACTAAATACTAGAGATTTAATATATAGATATCTTTGGATTATTAGTGGCTAATTTATCAAGCTGATCTTAGAGCACATATTTATGATTGAATTATCCAAGCCGACAAGTATTAGCAAGTACATGTCACAGCTACATGCCAAAGAATGCATATGATTTCAAGATAAAGGCACATGGTAATGATTCGTGCCATAAATCTAGAATATAAAGTTAGCCTGTGATATTTTTATTGATTTCAAATATTGTTCTATTTTTATATTATATTTTTTATCGCTCTATATATATTTTTTGCCTCGACTGATCTTTGCATTATTTGTACAATATATGTGTAAAATTTTCATGGTGTGCAATTTATTTTATATTCCTCATCTCTATAGTATAAGTATCATTTATATATATATATTTATTATTATTGAATTACAAGAGTTATTGGAGAAGCCCATATCTAGGCCTATCAAGATTTTTTAAGACTGAATACTATTAGAAAACCACGCCCTAATTATATTAAATCTCATGCTTTACCGACTGATGCCAAGCAGGAGGCTAATCGTTATTTTATATAAAGAATAACGTGACACAAATACATGTCGTGCCAACGTGGGACTGATGATGAGAGCCAAGCTCATTGAATAATTACTTGAAATTAGGTCAATAACCATAGTGAAAATTATAGATAACTTATACGAGTTGTGAGGAAAACTGGCGAAGGAATATTTGTATTACTTTTTGGGGAAACAAGAGCTTTAAATAGAGAGAATTATATGTTTTAAAGAAAATTTTATATTATTAGTACTGTGAAAAATTACATGTTTATAGAGAGAGATTATATTTTATAAGCCTAAACTGCTATTACTTTCTAGTCAAAAATATATTAGGTGTTTAAGCCGGTTGGAAAATAAGTCGCAGCCTGTAAACTAGCCAAGAATAAATCAACAAAACATTGAGGGCGCTAGAGCATTGTAAAAAACTTAAGTATAAATACCTGGTTGTAAGAGTATCCAAACACATTACACATCACTGTTCACTGTAAGTCCCGGTTGTGTCTCTTTTTTAAGCATTTTCGCTTATCATTTTTATCACTGTTTAATTAGCATTTATCACATTTGACATAATGAATCACACTCCCGCAAACTCTGAAGTTTCATATATGTACGGCGGTTGCACAGATCCCACTTTGTCGACTCCGAGCACATCAAACCCCACCACGGTAGATGCCAATACGCCACGAGAAAGGGAACCAGGAAGCGTCGGGTCGATAATTTTCGATCCACCAGGTCTGCAACCTCTATCCTCCACTCGAATCGACGCCGCTGACACACCATTGAATCAACGGATAGTAGAGATCAATTTTGAAGGGGGCGAGGAGCAGTCTGCAGAACCCGCATCGCCGGAGGCCGAGTCACACCTGGGCAAACAGAGTATGTTTTCAACCACAGAACTAGATCCGCTTCAAAAGGTAATAATGGAACAAACGAGTAGCACTTTCAACATTATGTTACAAAAAACAATGGATAGTATGATGCAGGAAATTAAAAAGGAGATTGCTACAGTAAAAGAGGAAAATAAACAGACAGTGGAACAGGGCATGAAAGAGACCACAGGCGCTATAAAATCAGTAGAACAACGGTTGGATAATATTGAAACTAAAGTAGAGAGTCATAGGGAAGAGTTAAAAGCAATGATAACCCTACAAAAAGAAAGTCAAGATAAAGTTACGGCAGGATTATCGGAAAGGTTAGATACGGTTACATGTGAACTCAATGAAAGGATAGACAACTTAAATACACAAATCACTACACCTATTCAGGATATAACAAATAACATTAAGGCCGATTGCCACCAAGAAATCCACAAACAAATTACCGTTGCCAATCAAAACTTAACAACTACAGTTGACAAAAATATTAACAATATTAAAGAAATACAAAACAAACAGATTAATATGTCCACAAAAATGAACCAACTGCAAGGTAGCATCAATCAAAACACTGAAACCTGTAAAGCTTTAAATGGAACTCTACTAATTCAGAAATCCACTCTGACTCAACTAAATCAAGAAATAAACGCAAATAAAATTACACATAATAGTCAATGGCAGATAACACAGGAAAAAATAATAGCATTGGAAAATCATATTCAACAACAACCTCAAGGAATTCAAACAGACAACCTCAACGTACATAGTATATTACAAGGACTAGGAAAATTTGATAACACTGATCGCCATTTGCAACCTCAACCATTCATTGATCAGATAAAATTAGTACAAACTCTTGCACCTACCTCTTGGAATTTTTGGCGTCTCCGTTTGACTAATTTATTGATTGGCGAACCCCTGATGTTTTTTCGGAGTAGAGCCCATGAATTTACATCATTGGATGAGTTTGTCGCTGTCTTCCTGGAACAGTATTGGAGCAGAAGTAAACAGTTGGACGTGCTAGCGGACATCATATCATGCGATTTCAACCCTAACTTAGACGGTGCATGTACCACTTTCGTCACTGCCCTACAGTTTAAAAATTCTCAATTGAGCGAGCCCATTAATGAATCGGCGTTAGCAAGCATTATTTAAAGAAGCTACCGTATCAAGTTAGAATGGCACTCGCCACACAACCCATTACTGATTGTAAGCAGCTGATTAATCATTTATATGGCATACAGTCTGCAATGGCCATATCAACCCACCGCTCAGACCAAGATACGCATCAAATCAGCATAATTCAAAATTTAATCCACATAACAGCCAAAAATATGAACCGGTATCATATGATCGCTACCGATCTGCTCCCCAATTTGAACGCCGCTATGAGCACAGGCAAAATGGTAATTGGAATAATGAAAAATTTCAAAATCGTACAACCAACCACTATGCCCAGCAGAGCAATCGTAGGAATCACTATGATGGCCGTGATCGATTAAACTCACATAATAATAATACACAAAACAGTTACAACAGAAATTATAAACCACCACCTCAACAAGTAAGTACAAACTATACACTAACACATGCAATAGGATTGAATCAACAAAAAACACCCGGAACCCAGCACCCAACGACCCGCCACCAGATATACAGAAAACTACAGCTAATAAACCAGGACTATATGATACCCCCGATATAACACCTACAAGCTCCAATGAAACAAACAAAAGAAAATCCAGATATTTTAACATCATGCACCACCTTTAGAAATGATCCACCGAAAATATTATTAGGAGAACAAAAGCCAACACCAGATAAACCACCACCAAAAACCGCCGCCCACCATGCATTTAAAACCAGCCGCAAGCAACAACCCATTTTAAGTATATTGTTTCCCGCCGAAGACCCATCACCGCAGGAAGAGCAGCCCGCATATCCAGAGACCGTCACCACACTACCCGCCTTGAACGTCACACTCGCGTATCAAGAGACCGCCACTACACCCGCGCATCAATCAACCCCACAGCAGACCAAGGCCCGGAGACGGAGGCGCCCGAGGACACCCAGCCGACATCAGGACAGAGAGGACGGCATTCGGGAGAAGAGGATCATGCATCATAAGGCCCGGAGGCGGAAGAAGCGACGAAGGAGGAACCACGCGCGCGCATACCGGCCGCATGCACGCTTCAAGAGACAAAGAAGGATACCGGACCGGGACCAGGATGGAGGACAGGAGCGGACCGACGGCGTGCATCCGCGGCACATACGCTTCAAGAGAGATATTGAGCGATGTGGCCGGAAGAATGGGCTAAGGAAACGGGATAAAAACGGAGCTACTACTATGACTACTACTGATTCATGCGCGGATAATAATGGAATGAAGTACTCATGGAGATTGATGAAGGATAAACGGTGTCTAGGAAGAGTGAAAGAAATAAGAAATAATGTGAATAAAATTGAAGTACCTGGCTATATGTTGAGTGATTATATTGTTAAAATGATGATAAATGTTTGGATATGGTGTTTAATATTTGTTATGATGGCTGTGATATTAATAAAAGACCGTGTTGTAGAGATGATGGAAAATATTATATTGTGGTTATTAAAAGAATCTAGTATTGATGAATGGAAAGTTAATATTATAAAAATAGTTATTGTTGTGAGCCTACTAATTTATAATGAAACGAGATCCAGAGTATTAAATGAAAATGAGAGGAAAGATGAATTAAAATTACATGATGATTGGAATAAGAATGGATTGAAAGGAACTAGAATTAATGAATCAAGGAATTGTTTAAAGGAGTATACCAGATACCGGGGTTTTATATTCATGAAGATAAGTTAATAATAGGACAGCCTCAACAATCAACACCGGATAGCCAGATAACCTCACCGGCCTACAGCAACATCTACAAACAGAATGCAAGAAGATGCAAGTAAATCACAACATTTCCACATGCAATATCGTCGAATTTCAAATAAATATGATAAGAAGTCAAAGGAAAACAACACTATCAAGCCAATTACTAACCTTCCTTAATAAATTTAAAATTGGTATAGGACCTCGTGGCAACAATCCAATGTTTTAACTCCTTCCAGCCGTTAGAAGCCTGTAATAAGGAAAAGAACAATTTTTAAATATGTAATTAAATTATATACATCAGATAAAAAAGGACACAAGCGGGGATAATAAAATTAAAATTTGTTAATTACCTTTTTAAGAGAAAAAATCGAGCAGTTAGGTTAGTTATGAAAGTCGATAGCAAATTCTGATGTAACATGAAACACTATGAATTGTAGAACAGCGAACAGCTGACCAAAGCCGCCCAAATCAAATGAATGTAATATCTGTTGAACATATGTTTATAAAAAGAATTACTGTACCCAAAGAGTTATTTATTATTGTTATTTATTATATTTATTAATGTCGATATTTATTATATGTTTTTATATTTATACTTTTAATTATGCCACGTTTGTTACCTGAAAAGATTTAAAGTGAATACCAATTACCAAAACCAAAGAGCCATTAGCAAAAGAAAGTATTGTACCTGATGTATAGAAAATTATTTATATTAAGACCTAAGAAATACTATAAGATATAAGCCCAGAAGTTTATGAATCGAAATTATTGTCTAAAAGGAATCATTTATGAGAATTATGAAATGTGTGTAGTTAAGTTGGCAGCCCTGCAAGCGGCGAATTCAAAAATTACTGTGTTGTAAATGGTGTCAGGAGGAGTGCGTTTAGAAGTTTATATTTATGATATTTTTATGTGTGTTGAGGAGGAGAATTTGTTATTGTTTTTGATAAAGGTATAAAGGAGATGCAGCAAATATGACTGCGAAATGTGATAGAAGTAGGAGAGTATAATTTATAAATAAAGTATAGTGTATATCAGTGTATTTGAAGGGTGGGTTTTCATTAAAAACATTGTGATTCTCAAATATTTTGAATTCAAACCCAGGGGCGTGTGTAAAGGTATCAATTTGGGTAGATAAAAAGCCCTAACAGAAATAATAATAGGTCTAAAAATAAAGTAATTGGCTAATATCGCCAAGCAGATAATAATCAAGATAAGATAGCATCAGCTTGTTCTGGCTAAATGGTACAAGAACTTAAAAAGGATTTGAAGAAAGTTTACTACTCATAAATATATTATTTATAAAATATTTGAAGATTGAGGTTAGATAGATGTATTCACAGATCGGTGACCTAGAGATCGATCAAACCGAAGAACGTAGAATCTGACCAAAACCCCTTGGCAGAGCTTTATTGCAATCAGACGGTGTGCAATGTGAGAAAACACCCGTCCACGTGGCTAATTATTAGTTAGCATGGAATTAATATTAATGTATATAATATTAACTAGCATGCAAAGAGCATAAATATAAAACCAAATAAAAATAATTTAATGTATTTAGGAAATAAGAGTTACCAGGCGCATGAATACCTAATAAAATTTGCATGCACCAATAGTAAAACGGCAGTTAATAGGCGGCAACTGTAGGCCGTTCAAAAATATTTATATATATTATATAAATGTACTAGTTTCTGTATTATAAGTTGGTGTAATCTATGTTATCAATATGGCTCGAATGCAAAGAAATTATTAATCATATAATCTAAGCAATATCTTGGCATTTTTTGTAAGATCTATTTGAATTTTAATGGCGGAGGATTGAGATATTTAAATTTTATGCTAATTTGAAAGTCGGAAAGAGGATCTGTAAAACTTGAGAAGGAAGAACCAGCACTCGCCAGCCAACTCGCCAGCCAGATGCCACCATAAGAGGACCCCAAATATTTTAGAGCGAAGTACCTTATTAATAATTTTGTAAAAGTTAAAGTTTAAGTAATTATTAAATTTCTTAAAAGACTTCGTGATGCTATTGTGAAGCAGAAGTCATTTTTTCATTTTTATTAAATTTATAACCCCTTGGAGGAGACGATTCCGGCTACCATATTCCCGGACCGCATGGAGTTGGATCGACATCGGCGGCTTACAAGAAGATTTTCGACACGTGAGTGATTTAATTTGAATTTAGTGATGGGCGCCCTAGTGCTTCGAAATAATCTGATGATCAAAGCTAGCTCGCCGAAAGGGTTATTATAAATTAAGAAATTAATAAGATTAATACTTGCGCAAGTAAAAATTAGTATTAAAGGTATCTAATTGAAAGAAAAATATAGATCAATATTTTAGAAATTTCTGTTTAATCAAAGAAGTACGAAATCTAGGCTATCAAACGTATGCATACAATATTTAATTTTTTGCAATACAATTTGCGATAATTTATCATAGTTCTAATTCACTAGATGAATGGCTCTACCTATTCCGTCAGGTGCCGAATCTTGCACCCTGAGATAAAAATATATATTCGATACAAATAAATCTACTAAATACTAGAGATTTAATATATAGATATCTTTGGATTATTAGTGGCTAATTTATCAAGCTGATCTTAGAGCACATATTTATGATTGAATTATCCAAGCAGACAAGTATTAGCAAGTATATGTCACAGCTACATGCCAAGAATGCATATGATTTCAAGATAAAGGCACATGGTAATGATTCGTGCCATAAATCTAGAATATAAGTTAGCCTGTGATATTTTTATTGATTTCAAATATTGTTCTATTTTTATATTATATTTTTTATCGCTCTATATATATTTTTTGCCTCGACTGATCTTTGCATTATTTGTACAATATATGTGTAAAATTTTCATGGTGTGCAATTTATTTTATATTCCTCATCTCTATAGTATAAGTATCATTTATATATATATTTATTATTATTGAATTACAAGAGTTATTGGAGAAGCCCATATCTAGGCCTATCAAGATTTTTTAAGACTGAATACTATTAGAAAACCACGCCCTAATTATATTAAATCTCATGCTTTACCGACTGATGCCAAGCAGGAGGCTAATCGTTATTTTAATATAAAGAATAACGTGACACTGTGTTAACCGTTGATAAACGTTGGTTTCTATTGATTGAGATACACTCTGTGTGATAAACTGGAGTATGTATAAAGGTGCGTACAGACTTTCGCTCTGCTCCGCAACCGAACGTCACTCAGCAGAGCGATTGATGATCGACCGGTGAGCAAGAGTGGTTCGACCGGGGAACGCGAGAAGATATAACATCTTCCGTAACGTTCATGATGGGTGCGACTGCGGAGCGGGGGCGGAGCGACTGCGGTACGATGGAGGAACAAGGGCGGTACGAGGGCGGAGCGTGCTCGGTGCGGGTTGGAAGCGCGTATATGTGTACGCAGCTTTATAACTGGAAAATTAGATTTGGCTCGAATTATCTCTTTGGGAAATTTATGAGTTGGAAATCCTCATCTAATTGACCAAGCGAAGTGAGGTCTTAGATTCAAGTCGACGGTTTGGCATTTCTCTTAATGTTTATATGTTGCGCATTTACGGCGAAACTCGGTAATAGATTTTCATGAAATTTGACAGGTATGTTCCTTTTTAAATTGCGCGTCGAAGAAAATACAAGGTTTTTGGAAATTTTGCATTTCAAGGAAAAAAGAGCCCCTTCATACGCCAATATTGGAGTAAAAATCAAACTGTCTAGTGGACTATAATACTACTCGTTCAAAAACATCGAACATCTTGAAAATGTTTCTTTCCATCGACGTTTGTAGACATGTTGACTATGATACCACCCGTTCAAAAACATCGAACATCTTGAAAATGTATCTTTCCATCAACGTTGTAGACAGTTGCAGCCAGACCTGATTTATTTAGGATTTTTTCTAGACATTCTGTCACCTGGTCATATGGGACATATATATGAATCATATATTTATCTCATATTGATCAGGATTTTAGAGTTTTGAATTGTAAAAGTTTAATGAACAGTGTTTTTGTCCTTGAACAATTTTTGTCATCGATAGAAAGATTGTTTATTTCATTTGTTGTCAAAATTATTGTAGCTTCTCTTTTGTTTTTAATAACAAACGTGCCGCTTGTGCGACAGATAAAAATATGTACTTGAAATGGCTTTCATGTTTGGCATTGACTGAGTTATATTTAATACCCAAAATTTTACTTTTGTGTCAGTGTGTGTGAGCTCGTTCGATAGAACTGAAAGTCAAGTCCAGCTGATCCAGTGAAAAGGGCTGGATTTCGGTTCGTTTAATAATACAGTTATTCTGTCACAGATCGGGCAGTATAAAAATAATTGTATTGTTAAGGGAGACGGGTTCTGAGCCTATTCAATGGTTCAGTTAATATTTGTTCTTTTAAAATACTAAAGTCGCGAAATACCAGTGGATGCCAAAGTGGGAAGCTATTTCAAAAAGGTAGGTGACTACTGATTCATTGTTCTTGAATTTTTCTTAGCCACAAACATTGAAACATCATTAGCAGCAAGCAAGTGTTTCCCCCATTAATTCATATCAAATATTGTTTTTATAATCAAATTGATCTTGTTTTGTTCAAATGTATATATGTTAAAGATTCATTAATTAAAGTTCTAGTTATTCTGTTCCTTTCTTGTTATCATAGTTTTTCCCCTTACATATTTGGTGTAGGCACATCGTGCTTACATATTTTGGTGGAGGCTCCTTCCGCCGTTCCATATCGTCCTTACAATTCTAAATTGGTGAATTATTTATTAATTTCTGAGATAACATAACAACAGATCAATGTAACTTACTGAGCGCGAGGTCTACTGTTCACAGAACCACTAGTCTATTGTTCAAGTCAAATACAAGAGTAATTTAACTATGACTTATTATTACTGTGTATGGCTTGAGGCAGTGTGAGAATGATGAGCAAAGTTATAAGTGCTAAAGAGTAAAATGGAATTTATCACTCTCTTAGACTGGTTAAAGCAGCTAAGAATAGAATTGTGAGTGACTCTGGAAGAACTGAATATTTTTATTCTTAGGCTAGGCCTAAAACTGATATTTTATTTCTTGGAGACAAGGGTCTAAGACCTGATTATTATTTTATTTCCTGAAAAGAAAAAAAAATCAAGGATGATGTCGGGACCATACACGATTGAATGAATGAAAATGTATCACTTAAAGCTTTACTAGATTGTTACAACTAAATTTTTGAATGGGAATGCACAAGAACAGAGAACAGTGTTGCTATTGGCCGAGAATATTCAAGATGGGTGACGCAGCAAGTGAATGCTACGGCTAGAAGGCGTGTACTGCACTGTAATTGGCCGTTCACTCTGACCAGCTGTTCCGAGTGGGAGGGGCTACGAAACGATGTCAGAAAAGAACAAAATATTGAAAATATAGTGAATTGTCAATACAGTGACGATATTATCAAAGTAAATTCAAGTTCATACTTCAATATTAGTGGAACACAATTGAATTGTCATAGTCCCTATGACGCTGTGAATAAGAAGTGTGAATAAATTCGAATATTATTCCTTCTGACAGTTATGTCTTGTGTACTATCAATACAGTTATGTGACCCAAACACCCAGAAAAACAAGTCATAGACTAGTTAGTGAGAGTTGAATGTTAGTAATGACAGCACATACAGACATTATAGCACCATAAGAAAAATAAATTCAATTTCCGTTTGTCTTTTAAATGTTATTTTTTCAATCTCTCATCTCATAATCCAAGAACAATACTCATAGCCTGAATTCTAGCAAAGCGAGTGTGTGTGTGTATCTTATTTGTTACAACATTTGTAATTTCTTTCTTCATTAATTAGCTCGATTCTGTAAAAAATATTGTCTTCAACTGAGTCCTCAATCCTAAGGCCCGGTTGCACAAAAGCCGGTTAAATTTCAACCGTGATTAATTTCACGAGAACCAATCAGAGAAAGCGTTTTTGAAAAGACTGCTTCTCTGATTGGTTCTCAAGGAATTAAATACGGTTTAAATTTCACCGGCATTTGTGCAACCTGCACTAAGAATAATATTTTGGTTAGTCCTATAGGTTGATAAAGAACGTTAAGTGAGAGAGAGATGGAGCATCTGGTCCAGCCCTTATTTAAGTCTATCCAAATGATATCAAAGTTACAAAATCCACATATTAGTAATAGATATCACTACATCACTAACACGGATATAGATGACAATGGAATAAAATAGAATAATATTCCACTAAAATACCCTACACAAAATTATCACCATCCAAAATATCACCAGATCACGATAGTGTATGACAAAAGCACAATGGGAGAAGCTCTGTTTTGCTCTCAAAGTCGTCAGCTCCAAAGTTTGCCCTTACAACGACGCAACTTACACGTACGTTTAATCCGATTTAAAACTATATATGCAATTCGCAACTATTCTAATGGACACAGAGCTAAGCGCCGCCCCGCCGCCGGCGATAGCATTATTCATAAGTAGCAAGTCTAAAACGCACTCACTGATTCATGAGAGCTGATGATGAATCATCAGAAATTCATGAGACTCCTACGTATTATCAGTTGAACTGTTTTGAAGTTCGTTCCAATGTTTTAGGCCTACAAAGTTTCGGCGTCGACTCTTACGTCGTTATAATGGAACATGTGCATTGTTAGGCCTTTTATCAGGGTGGAGTTTCGGGCGGAATCTGTTGGGAGAATCTTATCAATCATACAATCTCAGAAGTTGGAAGTGGAAATGATTTGAATGGTACAGTAGTCGATGGTTGTTCATGTGGAAGATCAGTGATTAAAACTCAACATATTTATTTGTAAAATTATTATTCAGGAGTGAACATTGATTTATCTGAGCGCCAAAATGAGTTTATTGAATTCGGATGATACACATTTATCTCCAACATGGTAGAATTTGATAACTTCTCATTAACGGTACCCTCCTCTGTCTTAGTTCTCATCTTGATCATCAAATTGAGCTCACTGGGAGAGTCTTTGATTGATTTTCCTGGAGCTGACCAAACATAAACATTCTTGATCAAATTATCTTTCAAAAATTTCACAACTTTTGGCGGCAAATCGTCTTTCGAACATTTCAAAACTCAACATATGACATTGCTCAGTTTGATTACTGAAATATGATAGAATTCAATCTGGGTTACTGTTAGTGGAGTAGAACATAATTTTATCATTTTTCGTACAGGAGAATTGAAGTATGAAGTATCAGTGATTGAAACTTAACACATTACATTGTATAGTTGAATTATCGAAATAACTATGATACAATTTGATGTGCGTTTTTGTCAGCACTGTATAGCTCAATGTGATTGATTGTGGAAGAGAACATTGAAGTAATATTTGAAGCCACGTTAAGTTACAAGTATAGGTGATTCAGCCACGAGAGAAAGCTTGGTGCCGATAAAGCCAGTTACTCACATCGATTTTTGGACGTACGATTTTTTGCTGTCCTTATAAATTCTTCCAGATTGGATGGAGTTTGGAAAACACTTGGAGTGTTCAGATGTTTGTAACTAGACTTTTGCCGCTACTATTGCAAGCTGTCTCTCTTGACCAAAGACCTTAAAGAGATATAGACCCACAACGCCTATGACTTCCCAATAATAGCTCTTACTTGAAATTTAAGGCCGCCATTGGGGTATTTTAGCACGAGGTATTATATCTATATATTTGTAATATTATAGATTACAAAGGCATTGATATGTAATAATCTTATAGGTTGCCCCCTCAATGGCCGATTTCAATTCCAAGTACGACACTAGCGCTGCATGTGAGTCTATGCATCTCTAAGGTCTTTGGTCTACTAACGTTGATGGAAAGATACATTTTCAAGATGTTCGATGTTTTTGAACGGGTAGTATTATAGTCAACTATCCACTAACGTTGATGGAATGATACATTTTCAAGATGTTCGATGTTTTTGAACGGGTAGTATTATAGTCCCAGCTGATTTATGATGAATAATTCTAAAGTCTGATCTTTACGGTAATATTGGCGTTCAAAGAAGACTACTCTTCATTTTGTTTCATCCTTGAAATGCAAAATTTCAAAAAACACTATACATACGTCGACGCAAAATTCAAAAAGGAACATACATGTCAAATCTCATGAAAATCCATTGCTGTGTTTCGCTGTAAATGCGGAACATAAAAACACAAATATAAACATAAAGAGAAATGCAAAACCGTCGACTTAAATCTTAAACCTCACTTTGCTCGGTCAATAAAATTACTAGTAGTTCTGTGAACATTAGACCTCACGCAGTATTCTCATACACAAGTACCTGATTGAAACTATAGACCTTATGGAAATACCAAAAACCTTGTATATACGTCGACGTGCAATTGAAAAACGAACATACCTGTCAAATTTCATGAAAATCTATCACCTCGTTTCGCCGTAAATTCGCAACATATAAACATATAAACATTCAAACATTAAGAGAAATGCCAAACCGTCGACTTGAATCTTAGACCTCACTTCTTCGGTCAATAAATAACAACAACAATATAATTGATTCATACATATAGTCACTAACCATATAAATAATGGTAGGAAGAGAACAGCAGGTTAGGTCAAAAACTATGTCATTCATATCCTCCGATAAGTACTTTATCATCATTCACTTGAAAGGATTAGATAAACTAGATGGAATGTGCAAATATGTTAGCTTCTGTAATGATCAATGATTGGATCCTTGCAGGAAAGTGCACTTTGAATGCATCATAAATCATAGTATTTGAAAATCTCAAAACTATTGAAGTAGAATAGAATACATAAGTGAGCACTGAATCCATAAAATATAGATGAACGAGAGCAGCAGTAGGTCGGATTACAAAGATCATTGTGGTACTAAAAAGAGCCCTAGTATAAGGGAATAAAAGATTAGACAAGCATTCCGCTTGCTCCACTGGTCTCTCTGTATTATATGGTCTACCTCCATTCAGTTCCCTGGTAAGAAGAATTCAATTGGAAAGCGCAGCTTCAATATCATAAATTTCCAATTTCGGATGAAGGTCAAGGAAGGGAACAGGGAGATACGAAAGTAGGGCGAAAGAGAGGGGATTAGTAGGGAAGAAAAGAAGGGAGAGAACCCAAGAATCTCAGCAGTTCATGTAAACATTCGTCCCATGAATCATTTATGAATTTGAAAGATGGTATTAAGAAGTCCGCCTTCAATCCTTTCACCTACAAGGTCCGATTTCTGAATAAAATATTTGGTATTTCAGTTTGCTTCTCCGTCTCGAAATCATATCTTGAGAAAGCCTTATCACTTATACCTGAGCGAAATGGAATGCAGAGTAGAAGGCAGCCATTTTGCCATTTCCAACTCTTGATTTTCAAGGTTTTCTGCATCGTTTTGAGCGCTCTTCACAATCTACCATCCGATTCTCCGAAATCTGGGTCTTTCTCCACAGGTTTTCATTGGCATTTCCAAGAAGTTCGAGTATTGTAGTGGAGATCTCATCTTCTTAAACCGTTTTCTATACTGGGTTTGAACTTGATCTGAACTTGTTGACTGATCTGCAAATTATTCATGGTATAACTTCAATTTAATTTAATTTTCCTATCAAACGCTCATAATGATCGTTGTAGGTCCATTATAATAGAGCTCACTGTTCATACTGAAGAGATGCTTATGCTACTTATTATGATTGTGTAGTGTGTCTATAACTCAACTTACACAATCCTTATTATCAAATTACAGCTCCCTATCGAAAAAATACCAACAAATTGAGTCAATCAGATTTCCTCAATGTTGCCTACAGATGTAGGCAGGAATCAATGCAATACTCACGCACAAAAGTGAGTAGAAGCTAACAGTTTTTACTTTCCTTGCCCTATTACCATAGGTAAGGAAAGTATTGCTTTCCGAAAAAAATTAAGGTACCGCAATTTCTAAATTTCTATACGTTTCAAGGTCCCCTGAGTCCAAAAAAGTGGTTTTTGGGTATTGGTCTGTATGTATGTGTGTGTGTTGTGTGTGTGTGTGTGTGTGTGTGTGTGTGTGTATGAGTGTATGTGCGTCTGTGTACACGATATCTCATCTCCCAATTAACGGAATGACTTGAAATTTGGAACTTAAGGTCCTTTCACTATAAGGATCCGACACGAACAATTTCGATCAAATGCAATTCAAGATGGCGGCTAAAATGGCGAAAATGTTGTCAAAAACAGGGTTTTTCGTGATTTTCTCAAAAACGGCTCCAACGATTTTAATAAAATTCATACCTAAAATAGTCATTGATAAGCTCTATCAACTGCCACAAGTCTCATATCTGTAAAAATTTCAGGAGCTCCGCCCAATCAATGCAGATAGATTCCCAATTATCAGGCTTCAGATACAATTGAAACAAAAAAATCAAGTGGAGTAGATTGAGCATAAAAATCTCTAAAATTAATGTTCAGTAACATTTTAACCTAAAATTGAAAATAAGCTTTAAATTCGATAAAATGTGATTATTCAATTGTAAATTATTGTTGATTCTATTATATCATTCACTATGAAGAGATAGCAGACCTCATGTGTGTCTCCAGCGTTATTGCCCTGTCACCAGCTGGCTCAAATCTTTGAATAGTAGACTTGAGATGCGCGGGAACACTAGCGTCAGGTGATCAATTTTCATAACGGCAAGGAAAGTTGTGTGAGTGCGCCACACCCGATTTTTAATCATAAAAATCACGACTGCTATGTCGTAATTTATGTATTTGGAAGTGATCATCAACAAGTAGTTTGTAATGGAAGGAGAAGTTGGAGAGTATCAATGCATTTGATAAATCCTACTTGTAGTTTCTTATAGTATCTGTTTTATTCTAAGTTCTTAGTTCATCGTGTTTTTGGTTTTGCGCTTCTAAAGTTGCGTACAGATATACGCGCCGCGAACGTGAACAATAATTCACTCTTAATCAGCTGACTATATCTGTATTTTTACAGAAAAAGTAAGATACAGACAAAGACCTTGAAGATATTAAATACCAACAAAACTAAAGAAATTCCATTCCGAACTACCAGAGAAAATAATTTAAGTATCAGAGACTATAAAATAGAATCCGTGAATGATATAAAAGTTCTTGGAGTGGTGATTGACTCTGACCTTTTTGGAGACCTCACCAAGAATACCTCAAAAACAAACTGAACTCAGCAATTTTCGTACTGAGAAATTTGAAAGCTATATTGGACTCCAGGGCTCTTAGAAGTGTTTATTTCGCACTGTTTCACTCACACCTGACCTACGGCATCATTTTTGGGGAAATTCAAGCTGCGTAGTTGAGGTGTTCAGAATGCAGAAGTGGGCATTGAGAGTGATGATGGGAGAATCAATTCGAACAAGTTGTCGCCCCCTTTTCAAAAAACTTCAAATTCTCCCATTCCCAAGCCTATATATTTTCGAAACAATCTGCTTCATTAAGAAAAATCTACATGAATTTAATACAGGCGGAACATTCCATCAATACCCAACAAGATATAGGAACAACCTAAGAGACGACACACACCAGACAACCATGTATGAGCGAGGTGTTAGGAGTTCTGGTATTCGGTTGTATAATTATTGCCAGCTCATATAAAAGAAATGACTGGTACAAAATTCAGAGAACAATTAAAGAAGGAGCTGCTGTCCATATGCCCGTACTCAAATGAAGAGTTCAGAGAGTACTACGAGTGTCGAAATGGGGTTTAGAGAGAATAGAAAAAAAATGTATTGACTTTTCATGTGCCTATTTATGTTAAAACTACGAGCGTCGAGATAAGGTTTGGAGAGAAAAAATAATATATTGACTTATCATTTATGTATTTATGTTCTGTATTTTATTGACTTACGACATTGACAAGTCCAAATACCCCTTTATAGGAGGTCAGTGGATGAAAAATAATAATAATAATAATAATAATAATAATAATATCTCTTTAAGGTCTTTGGATACAGATATAAAAAGCTTGGCATCTGCTGATTGAAAGTGAGTTGCTCATGTTCGCGGCACGTATATCTGTACGCCCGTATGCAGATACTCGGTTTAAACGGAGAAATGTCAGCTGTTCGTTTAAACCCCGTATAAAACACATTATGATTAATGCAACCATATCTACAAGTAAACGTGGTTTAGCGTTAAACGTAGTCTTAGCATATGGCCCTAAATATGAGAAAAGGACGAAAGGGTTGCGGTTCAACTTTAAGTTTCGATCGAAGCAACTAATCAGGTGGCAATGATAAAAATCTGGTGTGGTACACTAACACAACTTTCCTTGCTCATTGAACTGTGAGGCTCAATTTTCGAACGCGAATAATTTAGGGGAATAACATAATGACGATTGGTGGCAACATATTTGAAACTACGATCAGACTACTGTATATGTGTATATATGATTGTTTTCAGATTACTACTTTTTCCTTTGTGTAAATCGTGAATTCGATGATTTTTTTAAAAGTCGTCAAATCAGCTGTTCTACAGATGAAATATCTCGACTATGTGTTCTTTTTATAAACTGCTCCACCTACCTACCTCAAGCACGAGAGGGAGGTTACAAAGTCCATTTCTCAAAGATGGCGTGGACCCCCAATTAATTTCCCAGGAAGGAGACTCATGCAAGTTGATAGAGCTGATAAATAACTATACAGGTTATGAATTTGAAAAAAAATCATTAGAGCCGTTTTCGAGAAAACCGTGAAAAACATGGTTTTTTAGTAACTATCCGCCATTTTTTCCGCCATCTTGAATTGGATTTCTTATTGTCGGATCCTCATGGTATAAGGACCTCAAGTTTAAAATTTTAAGTCAATCGGTTGATTAGGAATGGAGTAATCGTGTTAACAGACATACACACATACACACATACATACATACACGCACACAGACCAACACCCAAAAATCATGTTTTTTAACTCAGGGGACATCGAAACGTATAGAAAACTTGAAATTAGGGTACCATAATTTTTTTTGGAAAGCAATACTTTCCTTACCTATGGTAATAGGGCAAGGAAAGTAAAAAACATGTAATCTTTCTGAAACTTTATCAAGACCTAACCGTTCTGTTCACTTCCATGACTTTTACAAACAGTGAATCCTGAAAATAACCTAATAACCAGAGTTCTAAATGTACTTTCTACCACATTCTCAGCCCCAGACATCAAGGAATTTTCCAATAGAAAATCTATTCTTTGCATGATCTTGGTGCCATACATGAGGATGGAAGAGAACCTCAGTCACTGATCATATCAAATTATTTCATCTAGGCGATGAGTAAAATTTGGAAATTTGAAGCTTTCAAGAAAGTTGCCAAAATCTCTTGAAAAAGAAGGTTCCACTCGACTAGGTTTAGGATGGTGTTTATCTAAATAAAATCTGATCACTCAATTACTTAAAAAATCTATAATCGTAGAAAAACCATAGGAAGTTCACACCAAAATCCCAGAAATTCTTGGTTCTCACTTTCCATTTTACATGCTTGGTACGACAAACAGATACTTTTTTCCAGAAAACGAAGAACAAGCAATCGCATCGAAAATATTTCCTACGTCTAAATCTTCTTTATAGCTGTTTGATAATCTTGATAAATGAACAAATCTACATTGACTCCAAATAATAGTTCTAAGCCTGGTCTCTAGAAATCAACATATTGAATCCAATGGGCCATTCGATCTTGTATTTATTAAAATCTATAGCTTTGATGGTCAATTATATTGTATAAGTGTCCTAGAAACTGGGCCTTGAAAAATATTTATGAATCAAACAATTTTATTGATATTCACACTTGAGGAGAATATTTTGGAAGTGAATCATCAATCTTGCATACAAAAGGTTGATAAGATACCAAAATACACCACAGTCTCTCCCAAACTATTTCCAATATTCCAAATTCGAAAATAAATATCCAGTTTCAATTCATGTAGGTTCCTTCAGCAAAGATTTACGCAAAATCATTGGTCTCTTAGAACATCATTCCTTGAAAACGATCCAGCTCCAATATTCCAAATAGAAATTTAGTACAAAATTTTCACAGAACAATTGATATTTAAATTTATGTAATTTGAAGATCAACTCACTTGCTTAGATGATATCACTAGCACACTATTTTCCAGATGACACTCAATAAATATCTGTCAACGAGTCACTGACAACATCAACACTGACAACCAGATAACCACTGACTAAATTAGGATTCGAGTCCAGTGGTCACCATGATGAGTAAATTGGGTTGGCCTTCTCTCTCACTCACTCACACTCTCACCCTTCCTGTCTTTGAATCAAACAAAAGATGTAGAAGGCCTTGCTCTTCAAACAGAGGAGAAGTGTCTCTTAAGATCTCCCCTAGACCTCCAAGCCTACACTTCATCAAAATGGATAAATTGGTTGGAACAAGGTCTAGCATGAATGACTCATTCAAGTTTAGGTTGAAAGTTGTGAAGTTAGAATTGATGAATATTTAAATTCAAATGGGTAATCCGATTGCTAGAGACACTGAAAAGTGTCTAGTAGGAGTAAATGTATACGGTGAAATTCCTATTTAAGTTAATAATTCGAATAAAGATAAAACTTGTTTGTAAATTCAGTGTAAATGGTTTATTAAAATGAATAATGTCTATTTCTTTTTAAAATTTTTTTGTGTATATTTCAACAAATTAGGCCCATGTTATACGAGCGCGCTAATGCCGTGGCGTTTTTAGCGTCCGTTAACTGGGCAAAGGTACTTCTATAGTGCGCGCCAACAACGCTGTGTATAACTAGTGTAACATATTGAAATGTGATAGGCAAGCAAAATCCCTATTTGGAAGAATTTTATAGGTCTGAAGTAAAACAGATATCCTTTTATCGCCAAATGCGATAACAACTATTAAAAGATTAGATAATAACGGGTACCATGGCTAAAATTAGAACAGCCGAATAGAAAAGGAATGTTATTTGCTACTTATTATATTATATAAAGTATTGAAAAATTTGAGGTTAGGCTTAAAATACCTACTGATCGGCGACCTAATAATCGACCAAGTCGCATAATGTGAAATCTAGCTAGACACCTTGGCAAAAATTTATTGTAAACAAATGGTATTCAACTAGAGGACTTTGGAAAGCACATGGCTAATTGTTGTAGAGGGAGAAACAACCTATAAATCCTAAAAAAATCTATTATCTGTAATGAATATACTTAAACCACCAAATAAAAATAAATTAGAATATTAAGGAAGTAGGATATTCCTAGGCGCATGGATACATTAATGAATTTGCATGAACCAATCAAATTGCAGTAATCGATGGACGGCAATAGAGAACCGATTCAAATGTATATATAAATATTTCTATAAATGATAAGAATTTATAAATTTTTACTACTCAGTTTATGTATCGGATATGGTCCGAGAAAGTATAAAAAATTATATCTAAGATATAGGTAATAATATAGTAGATTGGCACGGACTATTTGATCTCTTTAATGGTGTAGTAGCGAATCATTTGAATATATGTAAATTTGTAAGTCGGAAATTAAATTGTAGAAAATAAGAGTAGAACCTCCTCACTTGCCTGCCAGACACCACTATGGAACGACACTAAATTTTGTAGAGCACAAGACCCTTTATTAAATTGTACTTTTGAAAGACTTAAAATTTAAATTCATTAATTAATTTTTCATAAGACTTAGTGATGCTGCATTAAAGCGAAAGTCATTTAAACATTTATTTATTCCCTTGGAGAAGACGACTTCGGCCACCAAAAATCCAGGACGACCAGGAAATTCGGATCGCCGCCAACATCTTGTGAAAATTCAGCACGTGAGTGATAAATTGTCGAAATATATAAAGTTAGGGCGCCCTCAGTGCTTCGAGTGAAACAAATATAAAAAGCTAGCTCATCGGAAAGGTTATAAATATTAAAAATTATTATAAAACTTGTGCAAGTCTTAAGAAGGCACAAGAAATATATTTTATTGGATAAGAGATATATCAAATTACATATCCAAAGGTGCACAGATTAAAGGAATTATTTAATTTTAATCTTATAATACAATGCTCACTCAATCATTGATTTTATTTAACAATTTATAATGATATAATGTAGCTCTTGTTCACTGGATAAATTGATTTATCTACTTCCATCAGAGGCCGAACCTTAAGCCCTAAAAGATATATATATTATTGAGGAATATACTGAGACCTATAGATATTGATATATTATAATTTATGATTTATCAATTGATATTTTTTATGATTTTTGGAGAGAAGATATACAGTGAGAAAGCAGCAGCAAGTCGATACCTAAGCTGCATGAAAATAAATGCATATTATCAATGAATTGAAAGCACATGGTAACGTTTCGTGCTAAAGAGCTAAAAAGTAGTGAGCCAATCTGTGATATTAAATTTTTGATATATTTGTTCCTGTATTTATTGTGTGTGTTTGTTGCTCTATATGTTTCCACATTTATTTGGTTTTTTGATATTTATTTATACAATATATGTATCAAATTTTTATGGTGTATCCTTTATTTGATTCCCCAATACCATGCATGACAAATCTCATATTTATTTATCAAATTATCAGTATTGAATTATCAAGAAAGTTACCATCCGATTTTATTCTTAATAGAATAAGCTGGTTTACTCAGCAATATATAATTAAATCTCTGGAAATAATACGTTCCAAAGATTTATATAAATTGTCCAAGAGCAGTAAACTACAGGAGATCCTGAGCGAGCCTATAGAATTTTATCTAAGTTGTATTCTAAAACAAACCACAGACTTATATATTTTTGCACTCATGCTTTACCGACTGCAGCCAAGCCAGGCAAATCGTTATTCATAAAAATAACGTCAGACTAGGTTGAGCGTTTCCAACGCGGCAATATCGCTCGTATAACATGGGCCTTAGTGGGATTTGTAATTTCATATTCAGCTCCAATAGCTTTTAGTAGTCGAAATGGGATTTTGAATCAAATTTTCAAAGAGCTATAACATTAATTATTATTAATATTATATACAATTATTCGAATGTAATTTAAAGTTGAAGGCTGTGGAGTTGAATTTGATGGAAAAAGTCGGTTTCAAACGGTTGAAACTATTATTCTCTAAATATTGAATTTCCAGATTCAACTCCTTCCAACACAGTATATATAACATTGACTTATAACAGCAACCAATCATAAAATTTAATATAGCAGTAACTTACTCCATTTGTATTACACTTCAACTTTTCTCATATTATCAGTATTCTGTACATTTTTATTGTCATACATATTTGTATTAATTTTCTTTCTTTCACTTGTGTATTGTACTTTTTATGAATTTTTTGGTACTCGCTGCCAGCACTCAAACCCTTGGTTTTGCAGGCAGCGCCTATTATGTTATTTTGTGTAACAAAGTTTTTATTTATATGAATACTTTGATTGTCTATCTTGCTTAACTTTGTTTTGACATTTATCATTGTTTTGTATTATATTTGAAATGGCAAATAAAATTTGATTTGATTTGAACTCTCGAACATGAACAACGTTTTCTCAGAATCAATAACTATTATCGGATGATTGGTTGGAACGAGTCTGGGTCTGAAAATGATTTGTTGAGGTTGAAATTTTTTATTATGTACTTATACAGGGTGCGGCAGCTACGATTAAGCATTTTTTAGGAGTAATAAAAAGTGACTCAGGATATATAATGGAAACATGTTTTTATTTTCTGAAGCGGTTCAATATACCATTTTATATTACTTAGTTTTTGAAAATATGTCCTGAAGATGGCGACCGTTAGCATCAATACATTGTTGAAGGCGATCTCTGAAGTTTTCAGCAGCTCTTGCACACATATCGCGGGGAATGGCATTCACTTCGTCAATAATCCGCTGTTTCAACATTGCTAGAGTGTGAGGGCGGCCTTTGAAAACCCTTTCCTTCAGATATCCCCAAAGAAAAAGTCGCAAATGCTCAGATCTGGTGACCGCGCAGGCCACCCAACATCACCTCTCAAAGAGACTAGGCGTCCCGGAAACATCTCTCTCAAAACGTCTAGTGAAATTCGAGCTGTGTGAGCAGTAGCTCCATCTTGTTGGAACCACAAATCCGCCAGCCCGTGTTCTTCAACCATCTCTTCTAATTTGGGTTGCAGAAAGTTTCTCAACATCGAAACATAACGTTGGGAATTCACTGTCACGGTCACTTCTTCCTCCTCAAAAAAGTAGGGGCCAACCACGCCAAATTGTGATATGGCACACCACACCGTCACTTTAGGAGAATGTTGAGGTCTTTCATGAATAATTCGAGGGTTTTCTTCAGCCCAGTAGCGAAAATTTTGCTTATTCACGCACCCACTAAGATGAAAATGTGCCTCGTCACTACTAAAAAAAGCTGCATGTGGAGGGATTTGAGCAAGCATTTGCTCACACAAATTTTGTCGGTTGGCGTAGTCTACTGGGCGTAATTCTTGAGCAATCATTATTTTAAAAGGATGAAACTTTAAATCGAAATGTAAAATCCTTCTTAAACTGCGGTCTGAAATCCCCAATGCAAGAGAATGTCGTCGAGCAGAGCGTTCCGGTGATTGTTCGAATGCTGTTCTTACCCTCTGCACATTTTCTGGCGTTCTAATGGACTTGCGACGACAATGTGTATTTGTTTTCAGTGTACTACCAGTTTCCTCCATCTGCCGAATCCATGACCGAATTGTGTTTGCATTCGGAACGGCGTTGTTGCGTGGAATGTTGAACTGTCGTCGAAAAGCTCGTTGTGTAGCGATCACAGATTTATTGTTCTCATAATAAGCGCGAACGGCAAAACCACGATGAGCACCGGTCCAAATCATGTTGGCTACTGAAATGGGTTAACTAAGAAACAAAAACAGACCATGTGGAAATTTGTAACTTTATCACAGCTGATGTGACAATGGAAACAAACTGCTTAATCGTTCCTGCCGCACCTTGTATTTGTTATTCATTCAGTGTTTATTATTGGAAATAAGAATTCATTTAGATTAAAAGTTCTGGAATCAGTATCTCAGTGGTTAACAACCTTCTATGTTTGGCGACTCACTTTTGAATACATGTTAACTATTTGTTTTCACCACCCATCAAATCCCCACACCATTCTGATTGGAACCATGCCTCCAGTCATTTATTTTCAGGCTTTCTGTAGTTGTCATTCTTGCACTAGATGGCAGCAGTTACTGCGTGCTGTGCAACTGCTCAGATTGCAAGACATCAAGCTCCGCCTTCTTTCCTCCTGATTGGTCAAACATTAGTCGAGGCCTAGTTCTCATGTCTGCCGGTAGATTCCAGTAGCTACTGAGTGATTTTTACAACTTTTCGAATACATCTCCAACTCCGCCTACTTTCTTTTGATTGAACTCAATTAATCCTTATTACTCTCAATAATTAATCGAGACTCAGATTCAATGTCTCTTGTTATATTTATGTCAATAGTAACAGGTGGTGATAATCTATTATTGGATTGCGGGGAGCTGATTTCATCTCCAAACCTTATTTGCTCTTAAATATACCTATATACTCCCTTATATACTCCCAAATATTCGGAAATGTAGAAAATTGAGAAAAATTCTGACCATATAGTTCTATGTTTTAATTCTCTTTCAAAGCATTTCACCGCTAAAATACAGTGTTTTGATGAAATCTACCGATAAGAAACCTACCCAAAAATAAAATCAATTTTTTTTTGACTAGATTCCAATACGTATTTAAGAGCTATGCAGTGACACCAAAAATTTGTTGGTGAATCAACAGAAACAACTGGATCGTGACCCATCGGTGACCCATATGAATGTAATTACATTCTATACTCACTGTTTAGAACCGCTGCACAAGATGATTGCAATATCTAAAAATTTGTCCCACCAAATCAAATATACTGTATAAAATTAATATTAAGTTATATTAAACCAAATTTGAGAAAAATACAGATTAAAAATTCAGTAATTAATCTACCCCACCTGAATTTTGAAAAAAGAAACCTCGAACTTCAGTTAGCATATGAATCACATGACCTACATATTCTCGCAAATCAAGTTCTCACCTAGTCCATCACAAAGTCTTCGATCCGGACGTCAAAGCCCGCCAAAATTAGCTCTATCACACATGGCTAGTCACTCCATCAGTCATCGATTCACATCATTCTGTCATCTTTCCATACAGAAATAACATCAATAAACCCCATTTACCCAATGCTGTCATAGCTCAATAATGCCTCTATAGTGGGATTCACTCCAAACTGTCAGCATAAGTTGAATGACGTCACATTGATGTGATTCGTGAAGAATGATGACAGTTTGGACGGAATCTCACTATGTAGACATTTCACTTCAAATTGTCAGCATAAGTTGAACGGAGTTATATTGATGTGATTCGTGAAGAATGATGACAGTTTGGACGGAATCTCACTATGGAGACATTTCACTCCATACTGTCAGCATTAGTGAATGAGGTCACATTGATGTGATTCGTGAAGAATGATGACAGTTTGGACGGAATCTCACTATGTAGACATTTCACTTCAAATTGTCAGCATAAGTTGAATAAGGTTATATTGATGTGATTCGTAAGGGATGATGACAGTGTGGACAGAATCTCGCTATGGATCATTTTGCGAGTTGTGACAGCATTGTTTGAATGTGGTCCACCAGGGTTACTTATGAGGACTTGTGACAATTTGAACTGAATTTCACTATAGTGTTATTGTGCTATCTGTGACGTCACACTGCACTATTCTGGGTCCTGGTACTGCGCTTTATCATTGGATAATGGACCACCAGCCAGCCACACCACTTCAATCCAAATGGATGTCAGAAAAGGAAGGAACTTGCCACTCGGCTCCTATTAATTCAAAGGTCTCTTCACCGAGGCGAGTAAGGTCTCACTAGAATACTTGTGTGTTTATACTATAGTATACTCGTAGTATGTAAAGTCTCACTACAACACCGTCTTCATACTGTAGTATACTCTTAGGGCCGTTTGCACAGTGTAAGTATAAGCTAAAGCTTAAACCAAATCTGGATTTTTATTGGTTTAAACTAAAATTCCGTTTGCACAGTATCAGTTTAAACTCTGTATTGAGTTAAACTCTGGGAGAGTTTTAAACCTTCAAAGCAGGAGGTTTAAACCAAATAATTGGATTATTGACATCTGTAAAGATTTGATGGGGAAACAGCTGATAGTAAATAAATCATTTTTTGGACGGTGTTTTTAATGCTTCTGTAGACGATAATACTTCAAGTATAGTAAATCATTATTTGAATGTAGAAATAATTATAATGGAGGAATTGATAGAAGTTTTTAATGCGATTGATAAAGATGACTGCTAAGAAATTTCAAAACTGAGAAAAATTGGGCAAAAACGAATGATTTAAATTTCTGGGATGATAGAGAATTTTCTTAACGGTTTTGCTCGAGTAAAGCAGCTGCCAATCCAGTATTTGATAAAATACTGATAGAAAATCAGTACTACTTGATAGTAAAGCACTTGATAGAAGATAAGACAATTTTTAACAGTGGTCTTTGATTAGGAAACATATTTTTAATTACACATAACTGAGTCTCTTTTCTGTATAGGGTACTTTTTATAGAAATAGAAAGAAAAATAAAATCTAGTACCCTTTTTGAATTATTTAATCACAACATTTGTCCGAAACATGTTGTGATTGAATCTATATATATAAAAGCGAAATGGCACTCACTCACTGACTGACTGACTCACTCACTCACTCACTCACTCACTCACCCACTCACTCG
>NC_052514.1:8804198-8841014 GCF_014356525.2 Nilaparvata lugens | reverse complement strand
CATTCGAGCACTGCAAAAGACATTCATGTCCAAGTAATGTACACTATTTTTTGTCATGATCTAGAAAAGGATAATTGAGAAACAGAAACATTACCTGCTTGTGCTGACATTACTACATGCATTCAATAAACATAACCTAGTTTGCAAGTTTCGAATCAGGAATTTCTTGATTGTAGTTGACAGATCTTCCACCTGGAGCGCTAAAAGGCGGTTTTTGTACCAGTTTTGCCATTCCTAATTCGGAACTAGGAAACATACTCGACTGTAAGAGAACATATGATTTTATTACAGTATAGTATGCTGTAATGAGAATCATATGTTTATTTGTTCTACAATCAGCTGTTAACCGGCTTGATTTCACGGATGTAAAACAGCTGAAATTGAATGACTATGACAAAAAAGCATTTTCCGCAAATATGAGTTATCCAACAGTTCAATCACAATTCAAATACTCCCAAAAATATTAATTCAATCATCGAAAAATAACAAAAATGAACATTGAATATAAATTAATATTGAATGGAATAAAATGACTCACTCAATTCGCCCACAACTTCCAAGAGTGTAGTATACGCCAGCTACTTCATCTGTTTTCATAAGGATCCATTGGGAAAATTCAATTGGACAATTTCTCTTTTACATGCAGCCAACAGTGTTGTTTTCATTACCTGTTAACAAAAATACATTACATAACAAAAATTATAGAGATTTCAAGTACAACTAATTTGTATGCTGCAGAACATCAAAACAATATTGAATGTGGAATGTAGAACATGTACCATGATTTCACTGGTTCTTATAATGACATTGAAACTCCATGTCAATTATCTTGAGACCATCTAAAACTCATCACGCCTGAGCCCTGAGGTACTAGAATTGTAAACTAATAATACATTCTAATAAAGTATCTTAAAAATGGCTAATTTTTACTTTAATTGATAGCTTACTTCAATTGATTATTACTATTACATTTTTATAACTTCAAAGTGAAAAAACACAAAGTAAAAAGTTATCAAAATACAATAGTAATACAGAATACTATTAGTGGAAACAAGATCGATAACCAACAACGGATTATTATTATAAAGAAAACTAGTACCCTACTCAGAGTGTAGTACTTTTCTACAGAGTGTTTCAGAAGTAGTGTCCAACATTTTAAGGTATTGTTCCTGGATGATAGGAGACTACAAATGTCGTATTTGAGGTGTCCAAAACTCAGCGTTTATCCTTATAGCAACCATTTTGTTTTTTCATTAATAAATTTTTATCTCAAGATGAAATGTTGTATTGATCTGCAATTTGGCATGAATGCTATGAAGACTCAATTCTAAGAAGTAAAATAAATTTTTTTTGATGTACATATTAAAAAATGGCGGCCATTTTAAATTGTTGAAGGAAAATTTCACGAAAACCGTTCTCTTTACAGAAAATTGATAGAAGACAAAAGATTTAGTAAATTTTATCAAAATTTCAAGAATACCTTATTTATTAATATTGGTCAATGAATAACAGAGAAATCAATTATTTTCGTACTGCATGCATGCACAAGACAAACAAGATCATCTGAAAAACATTATAAGATCAGCTGTATGGCCGTATGGAACGACACCGAGTTTCAAAGCTTCATCTTAGATACAATTGCAATTAATAATTCAATATTGATGTTTAAATGGTGAAAAGTAGTCAAGCATGCAGTACTAAAAGATACAATTCCTCTGTGCTGAAATGGCCGCCATTTTGAATATGTACACCGAAACTTTTTTATCTATTTTTTTTTTAATTTGAGTCTAATTTTAGACTAATTTATAAATTTAAGATGTATTGCGATCAATACAACATTTTGTTCCTAAGATATAAATTCCTAAGTGAAAAAACAAAATGGCAGCTATAAGGATAACCGTTGAGTTTTGGATACTTCAAATACAACATTTTGTAGTCTCGTATCATCCAGGAACAATACCCTAAAATGTTGGACACTATTTCTGAAACACTCTGCATAACACATTACATAACAGCTAGTTTCAACACTCATTCATTTTCAAGGGTCAAAATAAGTACTGAAAGTAGTTGCATTCATGTGAGAAATTTAAAAAGGGTACATGCTATTTCTATAACAATTAATTATGAATTATCTTCTCTATTGAATGGACTTATCTTAATACTATACACATTTTACAAACATTCCCGTACTCTCAGCTTTATCTAATGACTCCAAGCTGATAACACGAATACTACAACACAGAATCAACTCAACCTCCCCGGGAAAGTAGAATTCACAGATTCAGGACGAAGGATATATTAGACTGGTACTTCCCTTCCCCACCCATACCACTTCAAGGACCTGATAACAAAGGTCCATCCAGGAAGGAAGGATGTGTAGAGTGACCAACACTCTGTGGAAGGGGGCCCTTTTGGGGTATTGGGGTGAAGGGTTGTGAGGGGTGCTTAAGGATATGGGAATCCTGGATTGAGGGTGGTGTGGATAAGGAGAAGGTCGTTTTTAAATGAATAATTGAGTGGAGTGAGATAGCTGATTGGGCTAATGGATGTGAGCTGATAGAAGGGGAGAGAATGAGAGAGACAGAGAGATAGTGATTGTTAGAGATCGAGAGATAGAGAAGGGGGAAAAGAAGAGAGAGAGAGAGACAGACAGAGAGAGATATATAATTGTTAGAGATCGAGTGATAGAGAAGGGGAAGAAGAAGAGAGAGAGAGTGACAGTGAGAGAGAGAGATATTGTTGAAGATCGAGCGAAAGAGAAGGGAAAGGAGAAGACAGAGAAAGAGTGAGAGAGTGCAAAGAGAGAGGAAGAGATAGAGTGAGAGAGTGTGTTAGTATGTAATAAGAGGAGATTAAGAGTTACATTATCAGAAATGGTCCCTTATTCTCTTTGGTTTATATCGATATAGATTGCAGCATACACTGATGCATCGTTCATTTGAAACTGCATTGGTTTAAAGGGGGAAGAGACAGATGAGATAATTAAGAGAAAACTGGATATTGGGTGAGTTTATAGCTAAGAGTTAGCTAAATGTCATAAGGTTACTTAAAAATGTGATACTCCTAATGAAATAGTAGTTTATTAAATTAATGGTGCTCATTTATAGCAGCGACTTTATCTTTACAACACTGAATTAATTTCAACTATACTCCGTACAAAATTACTTTAGACTTGGGAGGGACATGCGCAGCAGAGAAGGCATACAGAGGTAGGGATCGAACGGTGGTGATGTTACCGTTCTGAACCGGCCAGTGTTCTCTAATTTCTAGTGAGTATTCAAGCGCTCATGTTGAACTTACGGAGTTTCCTCCCTGAACGCCTTCAACGACTGACTCTAATTGACAAATTGGCAACTGAGCTTTTACCTATGACTTTATCCATCACTGTAAATAACTGATCTCCGTCCATTTCTCTGCGTCGCATATTCCTTTCATATTCTCCATTCATTTATAGAATAAGTACATTATCAAAATGATAAAAAGAAAAAAGAGGAACATAAAGGATAAAAAAAATTAAAAGTCGTCCTCTAAGTCAAAAGTTATTCTGCTCGGAGTATAGAAATACTCAACCAGACATCAAACGACCAAATAGTACATGTAAGAGAGAACTCAATCAATTTTGACTAATGAGAGAATAGAAATTCTGTTATCACGACAAGATCGAATGAGGGTTGATTAGGTGAGACACTAATCACAAGTCAACTAATGAGAGAAGCAGCAATTTTGTTGTTATGACAACAGCTAAGGAAGTTGAGTAGTGAAGAATTCAACCAATCACAAGCTAGCAAATGAGGGACTAGAAGTGTCGCTGTCATGGCGACAGTGAATTGATTGATCATATCAAAGAAATCATTGAGAGTTGAATAGAGCTCTAATCTCTAATCTAAATTTGACTTATTGGGCAGTGTGAATATAATAATAATAATAATATCGAGTGACCTGGCTGGCTCAGGTCTGGTGTCAGAGTTTTCAGGTCGCAACTGATCAATTTCAGGGCCTCTGACATGACCTGACGACTGCGTTTTAGGCAGCCGGGACCGACGGCTTAACGTGTCCATCCGAAACACGGGAGTGGCCCGAGATAAATATCTTGCCCGGGCCGGGATTTGAACCCGGGCCTCTGAATCATAAAGCCAGCATCTGATCCACTCGACTACGGCCACTCCACGGCGGTGTGAATAAAAACGAGTAGGACAAGTAAATACTTGAATGACAACTAAACGCCAAAATTGAAATGAATAAAACAAGTATTTACTCTTACTCAGGAAATAAATAAAAATACTTAAATAAATAAAATACTCATAGATAAATAAACGAGTAAATACTTGAGAGGCTAGTAAACCCCCGAAAAAATGCCAATTTTGGTGTGAATAAAAGCAAGTAGATACTTCTGTAGCAATAAATACTCGTCCATTTGCAAGTCAACCTGACCCCAGACTTTCAGTCGTACTTGTACACGAGAGATGGCTGCATTTATGAACCTGCATGGTGTGAAACGTTATTTATTTATTTATTCGTGGACAGAATCACAAATCATAATATAAGTATGATTAGGAAGGAACAACAGGCTTGGCCCAAATCTATTCCATTCCCAAATTTTGATAAATTAATAAAATGTCCAAAAAATAGGTTATGTTTCTACTGTAAAACGTTCAAGTTCAATTTTCGTCCAAAAATATATACAAGCTAAACATTTTTCCTGAGCGCGGACGAAAATTTTATATTTTTTTGCGCTCAGTAAAATTTGTCAAATCATTTTTTAAATTATAAGTATTATTGTATACATTTATATATATATATATATATATATATATATATATATATATATATTTTCCCATTCATACATTCTTGATAAACTAAGCTCATGTTATATGATTAATTCTATTTCATTTTTTGTTTATTAAGGATTTTTCTGATTATATTTTCTGTGATGTATACTATTTTCTTTGAAATTGTAATTGTTTTGATTGACAAAATAAATTTGAATTTGAATTTGAATTTTGAATTTAAAGAGATTAAAACACCAAACTATATTTAGACAATGGCGTGATATAAGTCCCGATCTATCTAAGGGACTATAACGGTTTGAGAGCGAAAACGTAGATTTTCTCACTTCGTACTTTCTTGATGCAAGCGGTGGAGGATTAACTGCAAGGAAAGAGATGGACATTTTTGTGAAGATACCTTAGTGATCCAGGATTCCAAAAACAGGTTGCCAACGACATGTGGGTTGAAAGAAGTGCCGTCAGCAGAACATTTTCAAGTGTATTGGATAAAATAGTGTCGAAGTCTGAAGATTGGATTAAATTTCCACGCACTATTCCAAACACCAAGGCAGATTAGGCTTCAAAATATCTTATTCCGACTGTCATTGGTGCTATAGATTGCACTCACGTGCAATGGGCGTTTAGCGGCGAAAACAGAACAAGTCACAACAGGAAATGATACGTAGTAGTCTGTGTGGCGCTACAAGTATTTACTTGCCTTTCTTATGAATTCAGTTGTCTCGCGAGTAAAATACTTCCTAGTAAACCCTCGGGTTGGCGACTACTCGACGCTTTATTCACATCGGCTTACTTGGAGTTTAAATACTCGTTACACTTTACTTGTAAGTAAATACTCGTCGTACTCGTTTTTATTCACACCGCCCATTAACTTATTTGAATGAGCTATCTATTCAAGGTATTCATCACAGACATCAACAGCAATTTAAAAATATCACACATAGAAATTAAAGGAACTGAACTCAACACTCTACAGCAATACGAAATCTACAGACATATACAGCTGAATCACTAAACATCTCAAACGAGCAACTAAACTTCAAGTCCCATAAACTGTTTGACTCAATAATAAATTCACAAAAAACCGCCAACACCACCGATACCAACTGACCGCTTCCCACCTACCAATGACAACGAAATGAAGACAGCAATGTTGAAAATGGAGTTAAAAAATCCGAAAGCACTCCACATGTGAGTACCAATTTTAATAACTAATATTCAAAAATTGGACTGTTGTGTCGTTGAAAATAGTTCAAAATGGATTATTACTGGCAGTTCGTCATGAATAGTGAAAATAGATGATTCATCTTAATTATTTTTCAAGACAACAAGTAACATGATATCATACTAACTAGATTAACAATCTCTGCTTCCTATTAATCCCAAAAACCCCAATATCCTCAACCCACCGAACACCACCTGACAAAACACTACAACCTCATAAAACTGATTAAACCGTCGAAATCAATCAGCACATCAGCAACAAAGCGATTCCTGGAAACCGAAACTCAAACTTATGGTTTGTTTGCTGGCCTGCTGATGTCAATCAGCTCAAATAAACCCCTGATCCGAATGTGGCCTACTTGATGAATCAATTGCAGCTCAATATTGAGTTCATGAGTCTGTCAAATCCTGGCTCAAAGCCGACGTGTTTGTAATTTGGCCCTTGCTGAGCAAATATATTCATACTGCACTTGTCCCTGTGTGTAGTGTGGGCTTACAGAGGTGTTATATCTATCTAACTTTGTTTATATGTTTGTGTTTGTAGCCCATGCTCCTAACTGTTCATTATTCTTGCGTAATATGTTACTCAAACGAATTTGAAAAATATAAATTTTAAATTTTAACCAATTTTTTTTTGTTTATCTATTTGAAGGTTTATTTAACTTTTGTAAATTGTTTCTTTTAACAGTGCACAAGCCGGAAAAACTTCTGGTTTGGCCACTACCTCCGTAAACAGAGGAGTGGTGTTTACGGAGGTAGTGGTTTGGCAGGCCTCAATTGTTTGAATTGCGAATAAAAATTTTGATTTGATAGATTTTTCTTTTTTGTAAAATTGAAAATTTCCTGTTTTTGTAGAACGAATTTGTGAAATCTATTTTTTGGTTGAGGCATTTCATATTCTCATCAACTTCTGAATATTAAGAAATATCACTTTCCTTGTTCACACATATGAGGTAAAAATTTAGTCTCTCACAGTTCATAATTATCAACTTCTATGTCAACAATAGTCTTGATATTCCGATAAAGATTGTGTGAGTTGAAAAAAGAAAACCAATGCTTCTAAATTCTACCAACAGATATCTGTCTGAGCTCTGCCTTCTTGACATTAGAATTTTATTTATTTATTTATTTACATATTCATTTATCATTTATATGTTAGCTGAGACATTTCACAGTAACTTTTTAATACACTTCGCTCACTGATTTCAGATTGGTCGACAATTAGAAATGACTATAATATTCACATTTCGCCAGCAGATGGCAGTAGCAGAAGGGTCATTCAGCTATGATTAGTTTATTGACACGCCTCTCTGCTCCACCCACTTTCACCTGATTGGTCAACGATTCAACTTGTCTATCTTCGGATATTGCCACTAGAATGCAGTAGCGGATGGGTCAGTTCCAATACGATGTAAGAGATATAGTATTTTTCGCAGTTCCAGGTACTCGGTATTTCAAACAGAACAACTTGAAGATTGAGTAGTCATCGAATTATTCAAGTCTTCATGACTTCTATAATGCAACCCAGAATTTTGATCAGTAAATAATGAAATTTTGTGGAAAACTAAATATAATGTATCAAAGGAGTGTTCATGAAAGCAACTTTATTGAAATTATCAAGAAGGATTGAAACACATTAGTGAAATTGCATAATATGATATTCATAAAAACGTTATCAATACGATATGTATTAGAATGAATCAAATCAACTCAATCACCTCTAATAGTTTGTATGGATTTCAAGCTATTTTAATCAGTAGTGTGTTTTCAGTTTGGAAACTTTGATAGCGGTTCTACTTTGTATTCGATGCATTTTGATGTTGATATAACATTGTTCAATGCTTTCTGCAATAAAGAGTTTGATTTGGTTTGTATAACTGATGATTTAATTTATTTATTACATTCCACAACCACAATATCAAATTAATGATTGGGAGAGATTCAACAGGATAAACCCAAAACTGTTTCTCTTCTTAATTTTGATATAAATAGTCGAAATGAGGTTATGAGAACACTATGATGGCTGCTCAATCAACTTTTAGAATATTAGTGATTGTTTATACCAAATTTACTTATCAATGAATGAGTGAATGGAATTCAACTGACATGATGAATTAAAAGCGAATGAGAACACTTGAAGATGTTATTGAATACTTGCAACTTTTGTATGAACTAATTCTATTATTCCAAGTGAATTCTTACCTACACTTGAATCCAACCCCAACATCAAGTAGAAATTTGTAATTCACCCAATACTACCAATAGACCATTCACTTGATGACATTTTCCACTACTGAATGACCCTCATTCGTGTAATGTGCGCCTGTACTACGTATTATTCATTATGAATGAACCTTTTTTGTAGGGAGAGCCTATTCGTGTTCTTTGTCATTTGTGTTGAACAAAGAAAGCCATCGCATTGATTGGCTTAATTTGGATAAATGCGGGGAACGGGAAAACTGGGAGAGATAGAGAAAAATGTGAAGCGAATTATTGAGGATGAAAGGAAACAATTGGCCCACTCCATAGAATCATTCTGGAGAAGAATAATAACTAAGATATTGTAAAATTAAGAAGGTATTTGAGCAAAAGATGTAGATGAACATAAAATATGTAGGAATAAAATACATGTTCACAGACATTTCTGTACAACCGAAATTTTTTACGAACAAATTGATGAGTCAACAATATCTATAGAATGATAAACTTGGAACACCAAACATACTGGGCCATATGAATACAGTTGAGCATTTGCTTGTACTTCTAAAATATGGAGCATTTGCTTCATTTTCTATCAATAAACGTGAGCAAAACCTTTTGCTCATGCTCATCAAAAAAAATAGTTTGAGCATTTGCTCAAAAGTAAAAGCTTTTGCTCAAAATTGTATGAATAAACTAGAGCATCTGCTCAACTTTTGAAGCAAATGCTTCAAAAAAGGTGAGTCTAGTCTAGAGCAGCTTATCACCTTTTGCTCATAGTAGAATGGCTCAACTAATTCGTATGAGGAAGAGGAAACTATACCAAATACGATCACAACCAATAGTTGAGAACTATAAAACTCTTTTCAAATTCAAGCATGATATATATATCACCATTACTTCACACTATTATTTCAAAATTCTAAACTCAACTAACCTAAAACTCAATTCATAAATAGAAAACAGAGCAGACGACGCAAACACAAGCGGTGCACCCTACTTGCATATTTAGCGCTTCCGTGAGCTATAAAAACAAACTAAGGCTACAAGAGCGAATCAGCTGATGAAAGATCTCTAAAATACGTGAGCATTTGCTCCAGAGTTCAGGAGCATAATGTAAGAGTATAAGGTAAAGCTTATTCATATAAAAATGAGCAAATGATTTTGCTTCTACCTTTTGCTCATGAGCAGAACCTTTTGCTCCATGCTCTTGCTCATGAGCATTTGCTCTGGTTTTATTCATATGGGCCATAAAGTTCAAGATTTTACAAAAATGCAACTTTGCAGTGTTGAACAAGTGACACTAACCGGGGTAAATCTGCAGCTAGACTTGATCCTAGATTAAAGTTGATTTCATTTTGGTACAACCCGATAGAATAGTTCGTTATAAACTGATTATTAGTAGTTGATTCATTATTTGAAGTATTTTGAATTTATTAGTTATCAATAAAGATGATTAGTAGTTGTTGGAGTAGTGGGAGTGTGATCAATATTTAAATATGAAAACAGTTCAGTTCTATTTTTATTGATATTGAGATATTTCTCCATAAAAAAAATAAAAGTAAATAAAGATAAAATTGTCGATACTTTTGCAGTTGCTTCAATTGTGAAAATGATATAATATTGTTGGAGATTAGAGATTTTCGTAATTCGATACTGTATTTTGAAAATTGGTCTTGTTATTTCTTAAAAGTTGAAGTGGAATTTGTAATGTAGGAGGTAGATTGAATGTAAGTACACTCACTTTCATAGTACAATTTAATTTCGATGAGCTAAATGTGATATCCAACTACCCGTTTTTACTACATTGAGAGATTTAGAATAGGGAAGGGAAAAAGATAAAAGACAAAGAAGCTACAAATTTATCCCCCATAGAAGAGAGAAGAAAGACAAAATGAATCTAAAGTGACAAGAAAGGAGTAAGAGAAACTCTTGATATTTCCACATTACAAGTGATATCCAGGAGAAAAATGAGCCTTCACCTCATCATTTTTGAGAAAAATCATATGCTAGATCTGATGACAGACGAAAAGAGAGGGAGTTGGAGAGGGGGAGAAAATAGACCAGAACATCGAGAAGAAAAAATCTGTTGGAATGGGAAAAGTGAAGAAAAGGGTTTTTGAGAAGAGACATGATAGAGAAGCAGGTAGAATGACAAAGAAGGGAAAAAATTGAGAGTGTATGTGAGTGAGAATGAGTTGAGGAGGTTGGAGAAAGAAGAGAGGGAGAGAGACTGAGTGACAGAGAGATAGAGGGAGAGAGAGAGACAACGAGTGATAGGCTAGTTGTGACGAAAAATTTCTCTCCAGATATCTTGAGATAGCGTCGAAGTGTAATTCCTTCCGAACCATTTATTCCCAAGATATATTTCACGCTATGTGAATACACTACACATCGATAAGTGACACTAAAAATACCGATAAAAATACGTCTATCCGTAGTAATATTATTAAAATACATTATCTGGATTTAATATAACGTAAAAAAATATTTTCTGATAATTTTACGTTTTTATTTTCTTCACATCATTTTCACGGCTTTGTTCTGTACTTCTTCTAGTCTAGACCTAGTCTAAACTTCCAAAGTTTGATCCAAATATCCATTTTTCAAAATATGATACAACAACTTTTCTGTTCTCTGAGACTTGTTTTGGCTTCCTTGCTATTCTAGAAATAAATATTCTATCCTTAAATATCTAAATAATTTTATCACCTCATTCTTCCCAATCTATTTTCTTATCCTTCTAGTTTATTCTGATAATTTATTCATTTATTATTTATTTATTAGATAGAGCGAACAATACAATAGTCGGAAAAGAAAAAACAGGCTATTGCCCAAAACTTCTTCAATTTCCTGATTTTGTCACAAATCGTCCAAATATTATGTAGGTTATGTTCACTTCAATTTCAACACCAATCTTCAATCTGAAACTATGAATCAGAATAAAACAAAGAATTTCAAATTAGATAGATTGATAATGAAACCTCCGTTAAAACAAAAACCAAACTTCAAATATTCACAAAATATAGAATAAAATCACTTAAATTTTGAGCTCGAAAATATCCGTTTACCCTCTTGCTACCCCGTTTCACTTCCTCAATTTATTCATTCTCTTATCAGTTGTCTTCCTTCCTAGCAATAATATTCGTTCCTTTTGTTCTTCTTTTCCAGCCTTCTCGCAATTTTTTCTCATTTCCCATTCTTCAATTAATATTAAAAAATTCTGTATTTCACACATTATGTTTTTAGAGTATGTTTCTATTCACGTATCTTTGTGAATTTAATTCATGAAAACTCATCTTTTCAATTTCTAATGATTTTTTATGTTGAATCATTCTGCGTCTCTAGTGATAAAACCGTCCAATATTCTCTTCTGTCCTTTCTTCTATTCCACTGTTTCTCATCAACCTTCTCATTTTCCTTCTCCTTTGGTCTCTCCTTTACCTTCCTCTCTTTCTTGTTCCAGACTTTGCTGTATTCAAATCTTAATTTCTCCTCCTTCAGCATCTCCTTCTCTTCCTTTTTATGCTTCTTTCCATTCGCCTTTCACTTGTTCCCCTCTCCTCTTTCTCACATACTCCTTTGTTATTCTCCTTTTCCTTCTACTTTACCCCTACTTTCCCTACTACTTCTATTTATACTTTCTCCTTCTTTCTTCCCTGCTTCTCTTCCTTCTCCTTTATCTTCTTCTCGTCCTTGATTATCACGTTTCTTCTTTTCCAGAATATTCTTCTTTTCCTTCCATTTCTGTGGATATTCCATTCATATTCTTCTTTCTTCAATTTCCCAAACATTTCTCCTTCTTGTTTTCTTTTCCTTTCCCTCCTCCTTCTTCTTCTTTTTGCTTTTCGTTCTCCTTTTCCTCCTTATTTTTCCTCTTCTCCTTCTTCTTTGTCTTCTCCTTGTCCTTCTCCTTCTCAGCTTCCTTTTTCCTCTTCTCAACCACCTCCTCCTCCTCCATCGCCAACACCAACCTCCTTCCCACCTACCTCTCTCCCTCACACTCACACTCTCTCGTTTCCCTGGATCATTTGCCACAACTGCTACCCCCAAATAACTCGACACTGCCCCCAAAATCGAGAACGTGTATAAAACCCTATCAACCGGGCTTCAGGAGGACGTCTGTACATAACGACCCGGCTACATTTTCCTGCCTTATTCACTTCAATCTGTCAGTATTGGTCGATCAGAAACTCATCAATACAATTTATGAGGAATACTGCCAGTGTTAACCGAACCTTACCATGGTCAGATTCACTATTTACTGTCAGTATTGATTGAATGGGATTCTATTGATGTTACAGATTTGGAATGCTGTCAGCGTGCATCGGACCTTACTCGCTTTTGCTCCAAATGCCGGATACATTTCCAGTTTGGATTCGATTCGTGAACATATCACACACACGTTGTGCATTTTGCGAGCCACGATTTGATTCAATTCCTTTGTTCCGGCAGGTGTCATGTATGGGCTGGTCAATATTTAGCCATATCACACTGGACTATTTTGAACGGATTTGGTAGTGATCTAGTTGACTCATGGTCATGATCCCACTAAAAACAGTACCAGTTAAGCCAGTTATACACACATCTATTTTTGTTCGTTCGATATTTTGCCGTCCTTATGAATTCTATCAGATTAAACAGAACTTGACAAACATCATCTGTTCGAAATCATCTGTTTAATCCAATAGAATTTATAAGGACGTCAAACATCGTACGAGCAAAAATCGATGTGTGTGTAGCTAGCCTTCCTATCTCTTTAGGACGCGGACGATCGATTCCAAAATATCACGGAGCACACTATCACACTATCTTGAGCAATAGTTCTAGAGGATGACTATCATCTTCAGAAGTGACTTTACCTCTTTCATCTCCACTTCACAACAGTATTGACATATACAAATTATATTGTTGACCTCATCTGGAAAAAGCATACTGAGAAGCTCTAAGTCGCCTTCAAGTTGTGTTAAATACTTGATAATAGAAATTCTTCGCTGATCATTGAAAATTCATCAAGGAGAAGAACAATATGTAGGCCTACTTGGGTTCCAATTTAATAATATTGTTAATTAAATCTCATTCGAACCGAATTTGAATGGAACTCTTCGAACTCAAACTCTCTTTTGATTGGATAACGATTGAAAATGATTTTCTCCAGATGGCATTAGCAGTTGGGTCATCTATTCAGTCATGGCTGACACGCTCCCAAGCTCCGCCCACTTTTCCCTCATTGGTCGACTATGTTTACAAATTTCGCCAGTAGATTGCAGAAGTGGATGGGTTGATTCTCTGAGAGATATGGGAAGATTGAGTTTCTTGAGATATTATTGTGAAATACTGATAGAAATGACAGTAAATACTCTGTAGTTCTCTGAGTATATTATTTTCCAAATGAATATTTTGTGTCTTGATAGCATTTCTCTTGGTGTTACAGTTATTCCATTTCCAGTACTACATTATAGTTTTTGTATAATTGTATGCTTTTTGAGGTATTTGCTGAATACTCACAGGAGAAATATGGTATTGTTTAGCCTTGGAATGAATATTTCCACATTTAACATATAATAATTAATAATTAACGTCGTTTTTCATAATTAAGTATGAAAATTAAACATTTTCTCAAGAGTCATGTTATTTTCTATAACACCCATTTTCTGAGACACCTATTCAATCCATCAAAATAATTGATCTAAGTCAAATGGAATAAATCTAGATCTCTAGATAATCTATACCTAAAATATCTGGATAGACGAATATGTACTATTTTATACTGACATTGGGAATGACAGATTTTACTCCAATATAAACCTTCTATACCCTATCAAAGCTATCATCCAACCTATATCCTACATTTATAGCGGAAGAACCGCAGTTTTTTATTCTCTTATAAAACAAAAACTACAAAATTCTAATAAAAATACCTGATTATTACAAGCACTTCTCCTCACGAACTCTCTCTGGTACATTCTCCACACTATCTTAAAACCTTCTGAGAAGCGACAAGTTGAGTTGTTCTAAATTGAGGAACGAATTCAACAACTGAAGTCGAAAAATGAGGAGCAAATCCAACATCTATAGTCGAAATCTGAGGAGTAGATAATCAACAACTGTAGTAAAAAACTGATCAACAAATTCAACAACAGTAGTTGAAAACTGAGCAACAACTGTAGTAGAAAACTGAGCAACAAATTCAACAACCGTAGTCGAAAACTTAGGTACAAATTCTACAACTTTAGTCAAAAACTGAGGAACAGATTTAACAACTATAGTTGAAAACTGAGCAACAAATCCAAAACCGTAGTCGAAAACTGAGGTACAAGTTCTACAACTGTAGTCGAAAACTGAGGAACAAATTCAACAACTGTACTGATACCTTGTAATCGTTTCCACCTATCGAGTATCAGTTAAATTCCATCAATTCTCATCAATAAACAAGATAAAATCTTCCTCTCCAATTCTCTTTCAACAAAGCAAAATAACAATTTACTCAAGTAACGTTCCAAGAAATTCAATACTAGGTACTTAGCGGAATCGTTCCAAGAGAACAAACAGTGTTCTTTAACAAGGGAAATCCATCTATTTATTTATTGAACGAGTGGAAATGAGCTTCTTGGATGTATTCTTGTGCGCAGTAAAACGAGAAAAGTATCGTTAATTGGGCTATGATGCTTTATTTATTCAATACACGAGCACTGCAAGTAGTCTAGGGCAAGGGCACTTTGTATTTCGACGAAGGTTTGATTTCAAAGCTCCCAGCTATTGCGAAGTAAATTGATGTTTTCGAGACGAGAAAAATAAAATTAGGAGTTGAAATGCTCACCGATTTGATTAATTCCCTAAGATGGAAGATGACGCAAGAAAACTTTAGCAATCTATCTACTATCTTGCATTTCAACTGTATCTTATTTTTGTATCGAATGGAAGGTTCCTATTGAATGCTGGATTGAGTTTTTCAGAAGTAGTCTAGAACAGAGTCAATGGTATATCATTCTAAAGGCCTTTCAAAATGAGAAATATGACGTCGATAAAAATGTTGTATGATACTTTTATCCAAAATGGCGGCTGATTGAACTTTATCAATTTTTTCTTTAAAAATTAAAACTTTAATCAGCCGCCATTTTGGATAAAATTATCATAGATAATTTTTGTTGATGTCACATTTCTCGTTTTGAAAAGGCCTTGAAAATTATGTATCACACAATGGGTGTTAACAAAATATTCTAGTTACAACCCCTCATTTCCTGAAGAACTAAAACTTCAATCAGCCGCCATTTTGGATAAAAATATCATAGAACATATTAATTGTAGTCATCTTTCTTGATTTTAAAATACCATTTATTCTGTTTTCAACCGTCAAAATGTAAAAATCTTGATTTTCGTTGTTTTTGAGTGAAAATGGACTAGATTTTATTAAAGTGAAATCATAACCCTATCTCGGACTTTTAAAATGTTATCTAAATTTGGGAGAGAAATAGTACAAGGAGTATCCTTAGTTTCTCTCTCCAAATCAGTGTTTCTTTGTGAAAAATATGAATAAATAGAATTATGTACAACACAATGGGTGATTATATTTTAAATATTCGAGTTACAACCCCTGAGTCACCACCTTATGAGGGGTTGAAATTCAGTTGTACGTCGAAAGGTAGAGTATTTGACCAATAACTTACCTTGAAAGTTACAGTATTATATCTACAACAGTCTCCAATTTATTGAAGGGTTCCCATACATATGACTCACTCTGTATATTTTTCCAAGTATACCATTCATTCTTAAAATAATCGATCTCTGGTGAAGAAGAACTGAAGTGAAGAGTTGCATGTATTTATATCAACGTCCGAGCTCCGTTATTGGTGGAAGCCGTGACCTATCAAGGTGAACGTCTGCCATTGGTTCAGACAAGCCCCTCCCTCATCAATAGGCGGTTCTCACAAACTTTACAAAGTAACGATCCAAACAGTAAGCACAGCAATGGAAGACTAAATAAAAGCGTTTTATTCATGTATATTACAATATATACTGGCTTATACACTAATTTACATCAAATGTGAAATTTTTTGTTATCACTCTGTTTTTGCAGTGATATGAAATAGTTTTTTCTTGTCATCAACTTGATTTTGTATTTTGTTATTTTTAGTTTTTTTTTTAATCGGACTTTTTGCAACTCCCACCAGCGGTCAAAGATTTTTCTTTTGCTAATGGTGCCTGGAATAATTTTTAGTTTATTGAGTTATGGGTAGATAATTTAATTTTATTTTATTGTGATTAGTGTTTGATTCATTATCCTTTGATTTGTTACGTTGTTGAATTTTGGCAATATTGAATTGAATTGAAAATAATGACAGTATTGCTGATCATTCTAAGAATTCTACAAAGTATGACAAGTTGATTATTAAGAAGAAAGATTGAATGCAATTTGAATAACGATAATATATTATTGCATTGTAACTACATAAATCGGCGGTCTTTCAACAAATAATTTTATGGATTCTCTAAAAAATTAGATAAGAGCTCTTTATTTATGTCTGTTACTATATACAGTAACTCATACACAAATTTACATCAAATGACAATATTGCTGATTATTCAACGAATTCTACAAACTATAAAAAATTAATTAATGAGAAGAAAGATTGAATGCTTTTTGAATAACAATACTATATTATTGCGATGTAACTACATAAATCGGCGGTGCTTCAACAAATAATTGTCGATTCTCTGAAAAGGATATAAAATAATATCCTCCCCATCAACGAAGCCCTAACAATAGAATTAGCCAATAATCCCAACGTTGAACACAATAATAGTTGCAGATTAGGAAGATGTATTAATGAAGAGTCCTTGAAATTCTTTTGTGACACATTGTGCTCTGTGGATTGGTCCCTATGTATGACTAATGATGGTGGCGAGAAATTATTTAATACTTTTCACTCATTGTTTTACAATTGTTTCTCCAGTTGGTCCCCCTGAGAAAGTTTAAGGTTACAGAGAATGATTCGGTGAAAAACTGGTTAACCACTGGCATCAAGATTTCGTGTAGAAGGAAAAGAGAGTTACACATTGAGAGTAAGACTAACAGACATCCTGAATTTCTGTCCTATTCTGCCAAATATAAGAAAACTTTAAAGAAGACAATACTACTAGCTAAGCAAAAAACCAATGAAATGTTCATTGCACAGTCCAACAATATTAATAGAGGCACTTGGACAATCGTCAGAAATGCACTGGGGCTATTGAATAGGAATGAGCAAAAGATAGAGTTGACTACAGCTGACAATAGGAGGTACTCTAATCCACAATGCATAGCTTCCTTGTTCAATGAGTATTTTGTTGAATGTGCATCTGAAATGTCCGGCTCTGCTAGAACATGTGAGAGCAGAGAGTACCTCAAGCAAATAAATAGGCAGTATCCTCCTTTCAAGTTCAGAAGTGTCTCAATAAGTGTAGTTAGGAAAGCCATAAATAGTTAAAAAAATTCTGGCTCAACTGGGTAGGACGAGATTTCATCACGAGTGATAAAGAAGGTTAGTCCCATTATCTTGGAGCCTCTAACATTTATTATTAATAGGTGTTTGCAGGAAGGAATCTTTCCCCAAAAATTAAAGTATGCTCTGATCAAACCAATTCACAAGAAGGGAGATAGGAAGGATCTTAAAAACTATCGACCAATTGCCCTCTTAACTGTATTCTCCAAGATATTTGAGAAGATTGGGTTTGAGCAGATGATGGTTCACTTAGATGAGAATAACATTTTTCATAACAAACAATTTGGATTCAGGAGGGGATTGTCAACTAAGTCTGCTATATTTGAAGTTGTATCAGATGTGTTGGATGCTCTGGATGGATCGCGGAAGGCTTTAGGGCTTTTCTGCGATTTATCCATGGCGTTTGATATGGTAGACCATGAGCTATTGTTGAATAAGCTTGGATTCTATGGATTTGTTGGTAGTGCAGGGAAATTTTTCGTGTCCTATTTGGAAAATAGATATCAGTCAGTTAAATTGAGTAATGGGAGTTCACTGGTATTTTCAGCATGGGAAAGAGTAAAGCAAGGTGTGCCACAAGGCTCTGTGCTTGGACCGACTCTTTTCAATTTATTTATAAACGACCTGCCAAATAATTTAGATGGCAAGCTCATTTTATATGCTGACGATACAACGGTTCTGGTTACTGGTAAGGATGATAGAGAAGTTATGATTAGGGCTGAACGGCTATGCATCACTCAACATTGGTTTGGTCATAATGCATTGAAGTTGAATATGACTAATTCCAACAATATCAGGTTTGCCGTGACAGGACATCATGCTAAACCATCAAACCTGAATGCTTCAAATGGGAGGGAGTGCTTGTCTGTTGAAGTGACTAGTTTTCTTGGAGTGGAATTGCAAAAAAATATGAAATGGGATAAACACTTGGAAAAACTTATAAAACAGCTCTATCATGCACTTTTTTCACTGAGAACTGTGAGGACTGCATCCACTATAAAGACAGCTCAGAAGGTGTATAATGGATATTTTTTAGCCCTAATACGCTACAGCATCTTCTTTTGGGGGAATAGTAAAAATAATTTATATAAAATATTTAAGATGCAAAAGAAAGCTGTTCGTGTTTTGGAGGGCTTGTGACCATCCAATTCATGTAGGCCCATTTTTAGAAAATACAGGTTTCTCACGGTCCCAGTATTGCACTTCCTTGAGACTGTAAATTTTGTCTTCAGAAATTCAAAGAGATTTGAAGGAAATGTAGTTTGCCATGGCTATAACACAAGAGCAAAGAGTTCAGCTGTATATCAGTACCCCGTTCACAGACTGATACTTTTGGAAAAAGGACCATATTATTCGGGACTGAAGCTCTTCAATTGTCTACCTGGAAGAATACGGTTATGTGGTAGTCATAGGCTTTTCTTGTCTTCAATTACTAATGTACTCGTGGAAGCGTATCCCTATACAATGGAGGAATGTTGTGGTGCCTTCATACTTTGAGTTTATACAGATGCATACACTTTGCATAGAAAAATGTTCGTGACATGTTACATGCCACTTGAGCTCTGCTCAGCTTTGTGGCTTCACGTAACAAATGACAATAATAATAATAATAATATAATAATAGTAATAATAATAATAATAAAATAATAATAATAATAAAAACACATAACACGACCGAGAGTTAGTCATATACACAAAGAAAGAAGATCTATGAATAGTTTATGGATTATTTTATCACTCTGTCTTCATTATGTAATGAGTTATTTTTAGTTTTTATTCTGAATCGGACTTTTTGTGACTCCCACCAGCGGTCAAAGACTTTTCTTTTGCTGGTGGTGCCTGAACATTTTTTCAGTTTTTTAGTTATTTCATTTCATTTCATTTATTCATAGACAATAGATACAATGCAGGTAAAAACAACAGGCATTCGCCCAAAACTGCTTTAAACGTTTATCAATTATCTATGAATAGTCTTTCGAAGAACTATGAATAGCTATGATAATTACATTTTCCCGGTACCGGAGACGTTCACTGATACTGACTGATTCGTGGAAATCCTGCTTATGCACGCTTGAACAAAATTTGACTATTTTTGGGAGGAGGTCAGAATGTCAGAAACAATGCAATCTGTTTACTTAGAAGAGAGAAAGAAAAGGATAGAGAATATTAATTTGAAAGGAATAGAGTGTGTCAGTGAGGGAGAGAGAGAGTGAGAGAGAAAGGAGAATACAATGAGGTTTGTGTCGGTGTGCTCATAATTGATAACTTTTCGTAGAGGCGAAAGATAACAAAGGCTTACTACCGGAATCGAACCTCCCCTCAGCTTTTACCTTAATTACGTGGCCCTTGACGCACATCCCCACACTTGAGGGGTATCTACCCCCTCATGGCAGGGGGGGGGGGATCTAGGGGTGCCCATGAGTGCGAAAGGAACGATCAATTCCCATCACAGAAATTGCAATCGCTATCAAATTCCGAGAGTCGAGCTAAGTGTGGATGGTTTGATGTTCACTCACACTCTCTCTATTCCTGTCCCTCCCTCAATCCCTCTCTCTTACACTCACTCCCAACTATGTTTGATGTTCACTCACGCTCTCTCACTCACTCTCTCTATCCCTGTTCCTCCCTCAATCCCTCTCTCTTACACTCACTCCCAACTATGTTTGATGTTTACTCTTGCTCTCTCTCATTTACTCTCTCACACTCTCGCAATCCCTTCTCTCTTACCTCCACTTCCAACTATGTATCTGTCTATACCTGTGTTGGTCATAGAAATGAGTGAAGGGACGAGGTATAGGTAGCTGATAGGGGTAGGTTTAAGAGAGGCTTAACCTTCGATACAAGATGGGGTTAAACTCAGTGTTGATCTTTGTGCCACTCTAGATAACAATGGTATACTATCCACTAATGTAGGTGAGTGCTATATTGGATGGAAGCTTTTGCTCTAATGACACAGATTGCATAGTTCACAACTTGAATGATCAGGTGTTATGAATACTCTCAAAGTTTCACTTGAATTATAAATTGAAATAATAGAGATATTCCACTTGTTGACCGAGCGAAGTGAGGTCTAAGATTCAAGTCGACGGTTCGGCATTTCTCTTAATGTTTAAATATACGTTGCGCATTCACGGCGATACGCGGAAATAGTTTTAGGTTAGTTGAGTTCAGAATTTTGAAATAATAGCGTGAAAAAATGTAATCTCCATAATAATCTTCAGCATAATCTTATAATCTCGATAGCCTTCCTATAATCGTCTACATTCTCATCTTCTTAAATGCCTCTTTCCTATTCTGTGATGGCTATCTTCGGATAGGTATCTTTTGTAGGAATAATGGTGATAATTATATATCATGGTTGAATCTAAGAAGAGTTTTATAGGTCTCATCTATTGAATGTGATTGTATGTGGTATAGTTTCCTCTTACTCACACGAATTAGTTGAGCCATTTTACTATGAGCAAAAGGTGAAAAGCTGCTCCAGACTAGACTCAACTTTTTTGAAGCATTTGCTTCAAATCTTGAGCAAATGCTCTAGTTTATTCATACAATTTTGAGCATAGAATAGAATAGAATAGAATGGAATAGAATATCTTTATTAGCCTCAATAGTACATCACAATTTGACATATAGGCCAGTCAACACAATACAATACAGCACAATAAAAACGGGCAATAAACCACTACAATAAACAGTCACAGTAGTACATTGGATTGAAATTCAAATATACATTTGTCACAAAGTAAAATTGTGACGAGAAAATAGTTAATAATATTATTGAAAGACGCTCGGCTATCAGCAAAGCTAGCTGGCTGCGGAGATAAGGAAGGTACCGATGGCGCACCATCTTCCGCGCATCGAGACGATTTACACCGCCTCCGGCGGCGGCACAACTCCATCCCCTCCACTTTGCGGGAGTATTTAAACGCCGGACAAGCCCCAGACCACAGCATTCCGCTCACAACCTTCCTGCTCCTTGTACAGCGGACCGTTGTCTGCCGTCCCTGTCCTCCCATCACCCTAGGGCACAGCGGACCGTTGTCTGCCGTCCCTGTCCTCCCATTTCCCCAGGGCACAGCGGACCGTTGTCTGCCATCCCTGTCTTTCCATCTCCTTAGGGCACAGCGGACCGTTGTCTGCCGTCCCTGTCCTCCCATCGCTCTAGGGCACAGCGGACCGTTGTCTGCCGTCCCTGTCCTTCCATTCCCCCAGGGCACAGCGGACTGTTGTCTGCCGTCCCTGTCCTTCCATTTCCCCAGGGCACAGCGGACCATTGTCTGCCGTCCCTATCTTCCCTTCTCCTCAGGGCACAGCGGACCGTTGTCTGCCGTCCCTATCCTTCCTTCTCCCCAGGGCACAGCGGACCGTTGTTTGCCATCCCTATTCTTGCTTCTCCCCAGGGCACAGCAGACCGTTGTCTGCCGTCCCTATCTTTCCATCTCCCCAGGGCACAGCAGACCGTTGTCTGCCGTCCCTATTCTTCCTTCTCCCCAGCGCACAGCGGACCGTTTTCTGCCGTCCCTATTCTTCCTTCTCCCCAGGGCACAGCAGACCGTTGTCTGCCGTCCCTATCCTGTCTGTCCTTCCTTTTCCTACTTCACCGGAGCGGAACCGAGGCCGTAAGGCCAATACAAAATTACATTGAAGTGGTGTCATCAGAGAAGAGAGAGTGACCTTCACGCCGTCAGAAGCACCAGGAGGTGCTGTTCACGCCAGCTGAGGCACAAAGAAGAAGGAAGAGGAACTTCGACTTGCCTCCTTTCCCCGCCCACATTACGACTGAGCTATGTCGTCCAGGAGCAACACCGGGTATCAATCACCTACCTCTGAAGGTACTCAGGGTGTACGTGATAGATTGGCGCCCAACGTGGGGCAGGAGGCAACAAAGTGAGAATCATCATGAGTGAACAAGGCGAGGCTGTTTTAGATGCTCAGCACCAGGAGCTGATAGAGGATCAGTCAGTCAAAGACATAAACCCCGAGGTGATAGCCGACCCCAGAGTTACCTGGATCTATAGATTGAAAAAGGATGAAGCTTTTAATCTTCTACAAGATTGGGGCATAGTGTCATCTGGAACACTTGCCGAGTTGAGAAGGTTGTTAGTAGAACAACATAAGAAGATGGCGTATGTTATCCCAGCCCAAGACCCGGAATAGTGAGCGGAAGCAGTGAGGAATCTGGACACTCAGCAACAGGTACTCATGCTGAAGTTGGAACCAACATTCACACAAACCCCCTCATGGACCCAGGGGCGGTATGTGACAAAGTAAGAAGCTGGAGACTGTCTTTTGATGGCCAATCAGAGGCTCCCAGCTTTCTAGAAAGGCTAGACGAGCTACAACAAGCCTATGGGCTTACTGGCAACCAACTACTAGTTGCCCTTCCTGAATTACTAGTTGGTAAAGCTACTCCATGGATGCGTAATCGTCGTGACCAGTGGAAATCATGGGACAATTTTGTGACAGATTTCAGATCACGCTACTACCCACTTACCTATGAGGAGGACCTCGAGAATCTAATTCAGGCAAGGAAGCAAAGGGAAGGTGAATCGTTTGACGAATTTCTCGAAGATGTACTGACACTCATGAGGCGTCGAGGAGGTTTTACAGACGAGAATAAATTACAGAGAGTGTATAAGAATCTCCTCTCACGGTACAAATTGTATATTCGGCAATCAGATGTTCATAGTATCAACGAATTGGAAAAATTCGCGAGGGAGTATGAACAAATAAAAGCAGAGGAGAAACAGAATAGACAGAATTCGAGAGTTCACATGATTGAGGACACGAAAAAGATTACAAGGGTCAAGGTTGAGACAGTTATAACCCCTACTAGTAACAGACCATCTCTTAGTGAGTCTGAACCCATGTGTGCGCAATACAAGAGACCGGGGCACAGGAGATCAAACTGTCCCGAAATCCTGCCATGTAAAAGGTGCAAAAAGAGAGCACTGGAATGTGCCTGTGATGAGCAAAAGGAGAATAAGATTCCAAACAAGACAGCAGTGATGCGAACGGCACAAAGGATTCCTGTGATTGAAGAGTCATCAAGGGACAACAGACTATTTATCACCGTGACAATCGGCGGTAAAAAGTGTCGGGCATTGCTAGATACTGAGGCTGAAGCTAATTATATGAGTAACGAGGTCTATAAAGTCCTCCGGAAAATAGGGATGATACAGAAAGAGCCAGCACATCACCAAGCAATATTAGCTGATGGACGGTCCACCCCATTAAATGGGAAGCTGACAACTAATGTAACTATAGGACAAATCACAGTTCCACTAGTGGCGTCTATAATGGAAGGACTTGGACAAGAGTTGCTATTAGGCATGGAATTTATGCGTGAAAACAGAGTGAATATTCACACATTCACGCGAGATGTAGAGTGGGATCCTCCCCAACTGAATCCTACAAGTCCGCTAATAATGTCGCGATCTCTCTTATTGGGGACTAAGACAACAGCAATCCCAACAATATCAGCTGTACAATCCGAATCTCAGGACAACAAGGATCGCGACAGAAGGATGTTCAAGCAGGATGGTTTGAACAGAGTCGAACCCAATGCCTTGATTGATAGCAAAGCAGAGTTGTCATATGTTCCAAGGCAAGCATCCTTGGGCAACATAGTGATGGATCACAGGAACGAGATGACTGACTCTGAACGCCAGGCCACGATTCATGCCCCAGCCACCAACACTAGTGGTGAATCCGAGAGGGATGTGGAAGAGTCAATACCACCCCCTACTGTCATGGATGTGGAGGAGTCAATACCCTCCTCAACTGAAATGGATGTGGAAGAGCAAACGCAGTCTTCAACTACCAATGAAGTAGTCCCACAGTCCCAGGATCCCAAACCAGGACTCTCAAGGAATAAGGATCCAGTGTTGTGTCTCCGAGTCTCAACACCTGGTAAGCGTAAATGGGCTGGCAAGCCATGCTTAAAAGTCCAATTTCCAGATGGACGGTGTAAATATGTGCCCTTGGACCAGGCATAGATGTTGCTCATAGTGAGTGGCATACACCTCTAAAGGTGATGCCTGAGAGGTGTACACCTCTTAAGGTGATGCCTAGATGGCTCACGCCTTTTAAGGTGGTGCCATAGAGGGCTCCGAACTCCCCCCCCCACCTCCCCCCCGAGTAGGAGTGGGGTGTCACAAAGTAAAATTGTGACGAGAAAATAGTTAATAATATTATTGAAAGACGCTCGGCTATCAGCAAAGCTAGCTGGCTGCGGAGATAAGGAAGGTACCGATGGCGAACCATCTTCCACGCATCGAGACGATTTACACCGCCTCAGGCGGCAGCACAACTCCATCCCCTCCACTTTGCAGGAGTATTTAAACGCCGGACAAGCCCCAGATCACAGCATTCCGCTCACAACCTTCCTGCTCCTTGTACAGCGGCCCATTGGCTGCCGTACATCACCGACCTCCTGTCCTTGTACAGTGGCCCGTTGGCTGCCATACGTCCCTAACCTTCCATCTTTCTAGGGCACAGCGGACCGTTGTCTGCCGTCCCTGTCCTCCCATCTCCCTAGGGCACAGCGGACCGTTGTCTGCCGTCCCTGACCTCCCATCTCCCTAGGGCACAGCGGACCGTTGTCTGCCGTCCCTGTCCTCCCATTTCCCCAGGGCACAGCGGACCGTTGTTTGCCGTCCCTGACCTTCCATCTCCCTAGGGCACAGCGGACCGTTGTCTGCCGTCCCTGTCCTCCCATCACCCTAAGGCACAGCGGACCGTTGTCTGCCGTCCCTGTCCTCCCATTTCCCCAGGGCACAGCGGACCGTTGTCTGCCGTCCCTGTCTTTCCATCTCCTTAGGGCACAGTGGACCGTTGTCTGCCGTCCCTGGCCTCCCATTTCCCCAGGGCACAGCGGACCGTTGTCTGCCGTCCCTGTCCTTTCATTCCCCAGGGCACAGCGGACTGTTTTCTGCCATCCCTGTCCTTCCATTTCCCCAGGGCACAGCGGACGTTGTCTGCCGTCCCTATCTTCCCTTCTCCTCAGGGCACAGCGGACCGTTGTCTGCGTCCCTATCCTTCCTTCTCCCCAGGGCACAGGGACCGTTGTCTGCCATCCCTATTCTTGCTTCTCCCCAGGGCACAGCAGACCGTTGTCTGCCGTCCCTATCTTTCCATCTCCCCAGGGCACAGCAGACCGTTGTCTGCCGTCCCTATTCTTCCTTCTCCCCAGCGCACAGCGAACCGTTGTCTGCTGTCCCTATTCTTCCTTCCCCCCAGGGCACAGCAGACCGTTGTCTGCCGTCCCTATCCTGTCTGTCCTTCCTTTTCCTACTTCACCGGAGCGGAACCGAGGCCGTAAGGCCAATACAAAATTACATTGAAGTGGTGTCATCAGAGAAGAGAGTGACCTTCACGCCGTCAGAAGCACCAGGAGGTGCTGTTCACGCCAGCTGAGGCACAAAGAAGAAGGAAGAGGAACTTCGACTTGCCTCCTTTCCCCGCCCACATTACGACTGAGCTATGTCGTCCAGGAGCAACACCTGGGTATCAATCACCTACCTCTGAAGGTACTCAGGGTGTACGTGATAGATTGGCGCCCAACGTGGGGCAGGAGGCAACAAAGTGAGAATCATCATGAGTGAACAAGGCGAGGCTGTTTTAGATGCTCAGCACCAGGAGCTGATAGAGGATCAGTCAGTCAAAGACATAAACCCCGAGGTGATAGCCGACCCCAGAGTTACCTGGATCTATAGATTGAAAAAGGATGAAGCTTTTAATCTTCTACAAGATTGGGGCATAGTGTCATCTGGAACACTTGCCGAGTTGAGAAGGTTGTTAGTAGAACAACATAAGAAGATGGCTGTATGTTATCCCAGCCCAAGACCCGGAATAGTGAGCGGAAGCAGTGAGGAATCTGGACACTCAGCAACAGGTACTCATGCTGAAGTTGGAACCAACATTCACACAAACCCCCTCATGGACCCAGGGGCGGTATGTGACAAAGTAAGAAGCTGGAGACTGTCTTTTGATGGCCAATCAGAGGCTCCCAGCTTTCTAGAAAGGCTAGACGAGCTACAACAAGCCTATGGGCTTACTGGCAACCAACTACTAGTTGCTCTTCCTGAATTACTAGTTGGTAAAGCTACTCCATGGATGCGTAATCGTCGTGACCAGTGGAAATCATGGGACAATTTTGTGACAGATTTCAGATCACGCTACTACCCACTTACCTATGAGGAGGACCTCGAGAATCTAATTCAGGCAAGGAAGCAAAGGGAAGGTGAATCGTTTGACGAATTTCTCGAAGATGTACTGACACTCATGAGGCGTCGAGGAGGTTTTACAGACGAGAATAAATTACAGAGAGTGTATAAGAATCTCCTCTCACGGTACAAATTGTATATTCGGCAATCAGATGTTCATAGTATCAACGAATTGGAAAAATTCGCGAGGGAGTATGAACAAATAAAAGCAGAGGAGAAACAGAATAGACAGAATTCGAGAGTTCACATGATTGAGGACATGGAAAAGATTACAAGGGTCAAGGTTGAGACAGTTATAACCCCTACTAGTAACAGACCATCTCTTAGTGAGTCTGAACCCATGTGTGCGCAATACAAGAGACCGGGGCACAGGAGATCAAACTGTCCCGAAATCCTGCCATGTAAAAGGTGCGGAAAGAGAGCACTGGAATGTGCCTGTGATGAGCAAAAGGAGAATAAGATTCCAAACAAGACAGCAGTGATGCGAACGGCACAAAGGATTCCTGTGATTGAAGAGTCATCAAGGGACAACAGACTATTTATCACCATGACAATCGGCGGTAAAAAGTGTCGGGCATTGCTAGATACTGGCGCTGAAGCTAATTATATGAGTAACGAGGTCTATGAAGTCCTCCGGAAAATAGGGATGATACGGAAAGAGCCAGCACATCACCAAGCAATATTAGCTGATGGACGGTCCACCCCATTAAATGGGAAGCTGACAACTAATGTAACTATAGGACAAATCACAGTTCCACTAGTGGCGTCTATAATGGAAGGACTTGGACAAGAGTTGCTATTAGGCATGGAATTTATGCGTGAAAACAGAGTGAATATTCACACATTCACGCGAGATGTAGAGTGGGATCCTCCCCAACTAAATCCTACAAGTCCGCTAATAATGTCACGATCTCTCTTATTGGGGACTAAGACAACAGCAGTCCCAACAATATCAGCTGTACAATCCGAATCTCAGGACAACAAGGATCGCGACAGAAGGATGTTCAAGCAGGATGGTTTGAACAGAGTCGAACCCAATGCCTTGATTGATAGCAAAGCAGAGTTGTCATATGTTCCAAGGCAAGCATCCTGAGGCAACATAGTGATGGATCACAGGAACGAGATGACTGACTCTGAACGCCAGGCCACGATTCATGCCCCAGCCACCAACACTAGTGGTGAATCCGAGAGGGATGTGGAAGAGTCAATACCACCCCCTACTGTCATGGATGTGGAGGAGTCAATACCCTCCTCAACTGAAATGGATGTGGGAGAGCAAACGCAGTCTTCAACTACCAATGAAGTAGTCCCACAGTCCCAGGATCCCAAACCAGGACTCTCAAGGAAAAAGGATCCAGTGTTGTGTCTCCGAGTCTCAACACCTTGTAAGCGTAAATGGGCTGGCAAGCCACGCTTGAAAGTCCAATTTCCAGATGGACGGTGTAAATATGTGCCCATGGACCAGGAATAGATGTTGCTCATAGTGAGTGGCATACACCTCTAAAGGTGATGCCTGAGAGGTGTACACCTCTTAAGGTGATGCCTAGATGGCTCACGCCTTTTAAGGTGGTGCCATAGAGGGCTCCGAACTCCCCCCCCTTGGGTGGGAGTGGGGTGTCACAAAGTAAAATTGTGACGAGAAAATAGTTAATAATATTATTGAAAGACGCTCGGCTATCAGCAAAGCTAGCTGGCTGCGGAGATAAGGAAGGTACCGATGGCGAACCATCTTCCGCGCATCGAGACGATTTACACCGCCTCTGGCGGCGGCACAACTCCATCCCCTCCACTTTGCGGGAGTATTTAAACGCCGGACAAGCCCCAGACCACAGCATTCCGCTCACAACCTTCCTGCTCTTGTACAGCGGCCCGTTGGCTGCCATACGTCCCTAACCTTCCATCTCCTAGGGCACAGCGGACCGTTGTCTGCCGTCCCTGTCCTCCCATCTCCCTAGGGCACAGCGGACCGTTGTCTGCCGTCCCTGTCCTCCATTTCCCCAGGGCACAGCGGACCGTTGTCTGCCGTCCCTGACCTTCCATCTCCCTAGGGCACAGTGGACCGTTGTCTGCCGTCCCTGTCCTCCCATCACTCTAGGGCACAGCGGACCGTTGTCTGCCGTCCCTGTCCTCCATTTCCCCAGGCACAGCGGACCGTTGTCTGCCGTCCCTGTCTTTCCATCTCCTTAGGCACAGCGGACTGTTGTCTGCCGTCCCTGTCCTCCCATCTCCCTAGGGCACAGCGGACCGTTGTCTGCCGTCCCTGTCCTTCCATTCCCCAGGGCACAGCGGACTGTTGTCTGCCGTCCCTGTCCATCCATTTCCCCAGGCACAGCGGACCATTGTCTGCCGTCCCTATTTTTCCTTCTCCTCAGGGCACAGCGGACCGTTGTCTGCCATCCCTATTCTTCCTTCTCCCCAGGGCACAGCGGACCATTGTCTGCCGTCCCTATTCTTCCTTCTCCCCAGGGCACAGCAGACCGTTGTCTGCCGTCCCTATCTTTCCATCTCCCCAGGGCACAGCGGACCGTTGTCTGCCGTCCCTATTCTTCCTTCTCCCCAGGGCACAGCGGACCGTTGTCTGCCGTCCCTATTCTTCCTCCTCCCCAGGGCACAGCGGACCGTTGTCTGCCGTCCCCATCCTGTCTGTCCTTCCTTTTCCTACTTCACCGGGGCGGAACCGAGGCTGTAAGGCCAATACAAAATTACATCGAAGTGGTGTTATCAGAGAAGAGAGCGACCTTCACGCCGTCAGAAGCACCAGGAGGTGCTGTTCACGCCAGCTGAGGCACAAGGAAGAAGGAAGAGGAACTTCGACTTGCCTCCTTTCCCCGCCCACATTACGACTGAGCTATGTCGTCCAGGAGCAACACCTGGGTATCAATCACCTTCCTCTGAAGGTACTCAGGGTGTACGTGATACATTACATACAGTTCCTAATATACAACAATACACATCATTCAAAAATATACATTATTTTTTAATTCATTTCAAAATATCTTGGATATAATTTTTTCTCCATATATTCTTTGACGGAGTAGAAGGGATTATCTAAGAGAAATTTTTCTAGCACATTTCCAAACATTTTGTAATTAAGTTGTCTTATTTCAAAGGGCAGTCTATTCATAATTTTGATTGCGGCATTAGTGGGGCTTTGATCTGTCTTGTGGAGTCTGCTTCTTGCTAAATTCAAAGATTGACTTGTTCGAGTATTATGTGTGTGTGTAGCACTTCTCAACTCCATTTTATCGGGATTAGATTTCAAGAACAGTAAACATTGTAATATGTATAATGAAAAGAGTGTTGATATACGCAATCCCTTGAAAATTTCTCTACAATGTTCACGAAATGGAGCTTTGGCAATGACTCTGACAGCCTTTTTCTGGAACAAAAATATATCATGCGCTTGTGCTGCACAACCCCAGACTAATAGGCCATATTGGATATGCGACTGAAAAATGCCAAAATAGGCCTGACGAATGCCATCCTGGTCCAGCTCTGCACAAAGACGTTTGAGGGCAAATACACTGCTGCTCAACTTATTTTTCAGACTGGCAATGTGATGGGTCCAAGTTAGAGTAGGGTCTACAATGATTCCCAAAATTTCTGAGCCTTATTATTTGTGCTATTGGAAGCAGATCTACTTTTAAGCCCAAACGTGATTGTTGTTGTTTTATCTGCATTGAGAAGCAGCTCATTCGCATTCAACCACGTTTGAACTACCTTCAAATTAGATTCAGAAAGTGCCACAGCCTGAGTGTCATCTGAATGCCTATTGAGAACTGTGGTGTCATCTGCATATAAGACTATTTTCGATGGGACATTGATGCTCAAATCATCAATCATAATAAGAAAGAGCAAAGGACCCAGGACCGAGCCCTGAGGTACTCCACACTTAACAGACAAAGTACCCGAGCTTTTACCATCCACACATACATATTGAGTTCTGCCCTGCAAATAGCTGGAGAATAAATCCAGTGCTAATCCTTCAATCTGTAAGTGCTTCAATTTTGCTAACAGGATGTCATGTGAAACACATTCAAAAGCTCTACTGAGGTCGCAGAATGATACAGCAGCAGAACATTTCTCCTCAAAACAGTCCAGAATTTCCTCCACCAATTTAATCAGAGCATGGGTGGTTGATAGGTCTATTCGGAAACCGAACTGAGTCTTACAGAGCAAGTCATTCTCCTCCAAAAATTTGCAAAATTGCTTTCCAAGCAGAATTTCTATTATTTTCGAAAAAATAGGAGCTATAGCAATGGGCCTGAAGTTTGTAATATCTTCATGTTTACCCTTCTTGAAAACCGGTATTACTTTAGTGATTTTGAGTGAGGTGGGAAATTTCCCTTCCACAATGACTTTATTTACAAGGCATGTGAACGGGGTTAGAATACAATTGATAATATTCTTTATTAGAGCATTGGACAGTCCATAGTGGTCCTTACTATTCTTTGTAGACATATGCTTTACAACTTCCAAGATACAATTTTCTGTTACAGGTTTGAATCGGAACTTCTTAATATTTTCAGGAATATTTTTCTTTTCTAATAGTTCAGCCGATGCTACTCTATAGTTTTTAACAAGTTTTTTCTTAATTTCTTCAGCTGTATTTACAAAAAAGCTATTAAATTATCAGGAGATATATTTATTTGCGGTAACTCCTCTCTTTTTGTTTTACTTTTATTCACAATGTTCCACAACATTTTTGACTTATTTTCAGAATTTTCTATAATATTTCTGTTTGCTACTTTCTTTGCTTCTCTTATCATTAGCCTATAGGAACTTTTCTCTCTAATATACATATATCTTTAATCTAAGTGTGTTTTAGAAAGAAAATACAGGAAGTCCAACCTATTTTTCTGCTCTTTCAGCTCCGGAGTGAACCAATAATTGATTTTATTATAAGAATGTCTAGCGGTTCTTGAGTTAGAATTTATTTTTTTGATCATGTTGAAACTCAGATCATAATAATATATAACTGTATTCAAAAATACATCAAAGCTCGTATCAACATCACTATCATAAATAGAAACTGACCAACCTTCCTTTAACAGGTGGCATCTAAATACATTAATATTACTTTCATTTATTTTAGTTACTTTTCTATAAATCTTACTCGAGACAACAAGCTTTTTTGAGATTTATTGAATTTTACTGAGATAAGCTGTCCTAAGTGGTCGCTGACATGGCAGTTGCTTATTTCTACACTCAAACTGTCTTGGAAGCGGATGAGAAAACATTATCAAGACACTTGGCCCCGCTAGTCGGCTCATAAACCCTCATTTCAAAGCCATACATACTACACAAATTAACAAAGTGATCTGCCTGTTTGTCATGTGCATTAAAACGTAAGTTGAAGTCCCCACAAACTATTGACTTTCGGTTTCTCTTATTCAAGTAACTAAGAGCTAATTCCATTATTTTACAAAACATTTCAAAAGTACCTTGAGGACTACGATATACAGTATGCTTATATTGTCACGATGTATATCGTAACTAGAGAAAGGAATTGAATTTAGGGCTTGTTTATTTGACGCTCGGCTATCTTTCATAGAATCTGAGGGGTCAACGTTCAAGCCAGCCACTGGCCTACCGCTCAGCGGTGCTGCGCATCCTCTCTCCCCTCCCTCACGGTCACTGAGGGAGGCTCGAGAAAGGCTAGCAGGAGGCAGTCGAGTTCGGAGAGCCAGGTCGAGCGGTCGAGAGAGGTGAGAAGGAAGCAGCGAGCAGCTAGCAACATCACAGTACGTCTTGTACAAAAGTGAACTCCGATTTCTTCAGCGACCGGGAGTTGTGTTGAGGCTAAAGACGATTAGCCTCCAACACGGTGAACTCCACTGCTCTACACTCGTTTGGGCGAGTGTTGAACGACATTTAACCTGTTTAGACGACGGGCCAATCTTCTGAGTAGATTTTTGCCCACACCTGTCTCTATCAGAGTTCCCAGTGTCGCTCTGGGCCGGCTAAACTCAGTCGGCGACTGGGGAGGGCCGCGGCAGGGGACGGGAGTCTTGGTGAGGCGTCTGTCAACCACCCTCGTTCGGGTAGGGGGTTGAAACAGGGTTTTGAGTGCTTTGGAGAAATGTTTCCCTCTTTTAGGAAAGAGGGGCCGTGCTTTCGCACTGCCAAACAGGGTTGGTCGCGGAAAGAAGGGAACAGGAACCTTGCGGTGTTAGTCGTGAGAAAGGGCTTCGTGTCGGGACTAAGTCTTAGTCCTTGAGCACCGGGTGTCTTCCCGGGGTCCGGGTCGGACGCGGAGCTCTGGTAAAGGCCTTCCCTGGCCTTCCCAGAGGTCCTCTTTCGGTTCCGCACTGGATCAGTGCGCTGCGGCGGCTCGCGCTCCGGACTTTCCTAAGTCCCACTTGCCGGGCACAAGCTGTCCTCCTGGGGTCCGGATCGGCCGCGGAGTTGCGGGAAAGGTTTTTCCACACCTTCCCAGATGTCCTTTCTCGATCCCGCACTGGATTAGTGCGCTGCGGCGGCCAGCTCTCTGGACTTTCCTAAGTCCCACTTGCCGGGCACCAGCTGTCCTCCTGGGGTCCGGATCGGCCGCGGAGTTGCGGGAAAGGTTTTTCCACACCTTCTCAGATGTCCTTTCTCGATCCTGCACTGATTAGTGCGCTGCGGCGGCCAGCACTCTGGACTTTCCTAAGTCCCACTTGCCGGGCACCAGCTGTCCTCCTAGGGTCCGGATCGGACGCGGAGTTGCGGGAAAGGTTTTTCCACACTTCCTAGATGTCCTTTCTCGATCCCGCACTGGATTAGCGCGCTGCGGCGGCCAGCACTCTGGACTTTCCTAAGTCCCACTTGCCGGGCACCAGCTGTCCTCCTGGGGTCCGATCGGCCGCGGAGTTGCGGGAAAGGTTTTTCACACCTTTCCAGATGACCTTTCTCGATCCCGCACTGGATTAGTGCGCTGCGGCGGCCAGCACTCTGGACTTTCCTAAGTCCCACTTGCCGGGCACCAGCTGTCCTCCTGGGGTCCGGATCGGCCGCGGAGTTGCGGGAAAGGTTTTCCCACACCTTCCCAGATGTCCTTTCTCGCCTCGATGTCCCCTGGTGGCCTACCAATGGGGAGTCAGGTTTCAACCAAACTGACATGTCGCCGTTGGTCGAAACTGGTAGCCCGTCGTCTAACAGGTTAATGTGTTTTCACACTCGCCCAAACGAGTGTAGAGCAGTGGAGTTCACCGTGTTGGAGGCTAATCGTCTTTAGCCTCAACACAACTCCCGGTCGCTGAAGAAATCGGAGTTCACTTTCGTACAAGATGTACTGTGACGTTGCTAGCTGCTCACTGCTTCCTTCTCACCTCTCTCGACCGCTCGACCTGGCTCTCCGAACTCGACTCTGTTTAAACAGTACCATTTACTCGAAAGAAAATTGTTATGAATGCTACCTTTAAATATAGGCCTAATGTCCTCATATTTCTCTGAATCGAGAAATAATTATTTCATGCTCCAATATCAGGCTAGTTTCAACTATTCCAATGCTATCAATTATCTCAAACCCCATAAATAAGCGGGCTATATTTCCAAATGTATTTTCCTCCAAATTTTGGTGTTGTTTCTCCTCCTGGTCACTCACCTTACTGCTGCTGTTGAATTACTCTTCCTCGATACTCCATCAGCCGAGTGGGCAGCGACACCCGGCTTACTCGATTCCTCCTGCCGTCACCGCTGTCCTCCACACTGGCTCCTCCATCATTGTCCTCTCGGCCGTCGCGGGCGGCTCGCATTCCGCTGCCGTCCTCCCCATCTTCCTCCTCTTCCTCCTCAGGAAGGGGCGGCAAGATTTTTATATCCTTTACATGAACCGTCAGCATTTTACCAGCAGCTCCTTTCAGCAACACTACAGAGGCGCTCAACATTTTCTCTACTTCATAAGGCACAGAAAATTTTGGAGCTAGCTTAGCCGCAAACTGGTTCACTCCAGACGAGAGATGATGATCCCTCTTGTACACCAACTGGCCCGTCCTTAGTTCCAGTGGTCTTCGCCTAAGATTATAATACCTCCTGGTATTATTATAGGCCTCGTTTAGATTATCTAAAACGAGCTTCTGTGCACGTTTCAGTACTTGCAACCTCCTCAGCTGGGCTGCTCGACTCGTGCCTCATCCTCCTGTCGAGGATCGTCTTCCTCCTCACACACAAGCATCTCCTGGTGCTCTCAACTCTCTTCCGAAGTTGAGGAAGGCAGGAGTATACTTATGCTACATGTACTGCTGTATGCATGGCGAAACAAAATTCCCTCACATAGCGATCCCAATCCGCATGGTGCTCGCCCACATAAGGCTTTATCATAGTCTTCATGCTCTATTAACCCTCTCCGTAGGGTTGCAGCTCGGTGTGTGGTGGGGTGTAGAATAACGTGATGCCATTCTCCTTACAGTATGACTTAAAAAGTCTACTTGTATACTGGTTCCATTGTCACATATAAGCAGCTTCGGCACCCCAAATTTGGTGACAACTAGCTACCTCAAAGCTCGCGCTACAACATTGCTGTCTGCCTGAGCTAGCGGCCGAGCTTCCGTCCACTTCGTGAACTGGTCCTGAAATACCACCAGGTATCTATTCCCCCTTTTCGAGCGAGGTAACGGACCTACAATATCGGTGCTAACAGTCTCCCAGGGTCGCACCACCTTCCTCTGGCTGTTCATCTGTCCATATGGAGGCCGCTGCTCCAACTTATGCTTCATGCACGTCTCACAGCGCCTCACATACTTCGCGACGTCCGCATACAGGCCTGGCCAATAGTAGCGACAGGCTATCCGGTGATAAGTCCGGAATACTCCTTGATGGCCCGCTGTCGGGGCATCGTGGCTCTGCTGAAGTATCTCCCTCCTAGCACCTCTCGGAATACATAGCTTCCAGCCATCACTCTCCGGTGCATCAGGAGGTTGTTGACGGGCCCATATGTGACGATACAACGCCTCCCCCCTTACCATATAGTCGGGGTATTTCTGTGGATGATGGAGTAGATTGTTCTTCATCCTCCTTATCCAACTGTCGTCTTCCATGACGATGGCGGCTACTGCTCCTGTGGGCTCCTCCTGACCTTCTTGTGACTTGCCGGCACGTCGCCTCTGGCAACGCTCGTGAGAGAGCATCCGGGACCACGTTAGCTTCCCTCTTCGATACTTGATAACCAAGTTGTATTGCTGCATCTCTAAGGCCCACCTTGCTAGCCTTCCTGTCGGGTTAGGGATAGCTCTAGCCACTTTAGAGCCTGGTGATCTGTAATCACTGTAGTCTCATACCCTCTATATACGGCTTGAATTTTCTCAGGGCGAAAATACAGCCAGGCACTCCTTTTCGGTGGTAGAATACCTCAGCTCGGCCCCCTTGAGCCCTCTGCTTGCGTAGGCGATGACCTTCTCCTCTCCATCGACCTCCTGAGTAAGGACAGACCTAGTCCATACTCAGAGGCATCTGTCTGGAGCGTGAACGGTAGTTCAAAGTGAGGATATGTGAGCACTGGAGATCTATGAGAGCCCCTTTATCTCCTGGAAAGCTCTCTCCTCTTCTGGTCCCCAGTGCCACTTCACCCTACCTTCAGCAACCGGTGTAGAGGGGTTGCAAGGTCCGAAAAATTGGACAAACCTCCTATACAGGACGCCAACCCCAAAAAACTCCGAGCATCCTGAGCCCTGCGGAGTTTGGAACTCGTTTACCGCTCTCACCGTCTCAGGATCAGTCCCTGAGTCCTTGTTCCGTCACTATGTGTCCCAGGTAGCGTATAGCTCTCGCTTCAAGAACTGAACTTTCTCTTGATTGATTATCAAGCCAGCTTCTCTCAGCCTACTGACGGTCAGGGTGTCTGGACGCACTGCGACTGGAGGGTGCAACGCGGTTGGGTGAGGTGTTGCCGGTTCTGCTGGGCCTGGCTGATAATAGTAGTTT
>NC_052514.1:8774070-8804098 GCF_014356525.2 Nilaparvata lugens | reverse complement strand
GTGAGTGCCATTTCGCTTTTATATATCGATATAGTAGTCCAAATCAGACCCCATGTAACATCCCAGCCAGACTGCATAAAATTTAACTCAGCTTTGTTATTTGAAGTATAATTCGAATGAGTCTCTGTCAATGTTGTAAGACCGTTCCATAATTTTGGTCCTTTTCTAATGTTTTTGATTTGTGCATCAATTAACTCAAATGAATGAATAAATAAATAAATAATGAAATAAAAACACACACATATTGTCAAATTCTACACAGTTTTAAAATGTGACCTAAGTGGTCACGAAGCCATGGTCCACTACCAAATAAAACTGTTTAGAATTAAAATACTGTATATGCGTGTTTTTATTTCATTTTGAAGTAAAATAATTATTACATGCATTACAAGTATATCTATCACTTTCCTATTGCTATTCTTATCTGGTTCTCCTTCAAGAATAGTTCTTCTAGTTTCTAAATTAATAGAATATTCGAGACTGATTTCCATGAAGATAGTAATATATGTCTCTAATCTTGACTAAGTTCTTTCATAGAGAAACAATAGCGTAAGTAGATATCCCATGGTATAGGGCGTTTATGTCGCAACTTTTACTGCTATCTCAAGCAGATTACTGTCGATTATTGCCTATTTTTACTGTTTTGACCAGGTAAGAGTGTATGAACGGCACAATATGAGAGACTACCTGCGTCATAAAGCTTCACGGGAAAGAACTACGTGGGCTATCGGCTTGAGATAACAGTAACAGTTGCGACATAAACGCCCTATACCATGGGATATCTACTTACGCTATTGTTTCTCTATGGTTCTACGCTATCAACTCTAAGCTATAAAGATCAGGTGAGAAAGTAATTATACAAATATTTTCAATCTACAAAAATTTAGTTGATTCAAAACCAAACTGTGGAAACTGAAGATGATGCCAAGTATGACGTTGAAACTCGAGTATGAGTTTTAAATAAACTTGATTCTTGTGGATTTGTCAATATTTGTATGATTTCTTCTTCTCCTCATCATGGAGAAGTTCTACAACGCTACTGGAAACAGTGTAAATTCTAGGCTATAAATATAGCTTCATATTAATCTTTTCTCTATGGCTCCACTGAATGACGAGATAATGTATCGTTCCTTTCCGGGGGATATTAATTTTTTTTTACTATTTAAAGCACAGTCATATTTTCTCATCTTGACCAGTTTACTTGAAATAGTCTTCATCAATAGAAAAGACACAGTGGTAGAATAACTTGAATATGACGTATTCTTGGATTGATCAATGTTATTAAAAACAAAATTTTGTAATATTCTTTGATTTACGCAAAGCACTGCGAATCGTATAACAGCAGCGGGACCGGGAGAATTTTTGAGCTATGGTCAAATTGTTGAAATCGGCGTCGTTTTGCGGTTCTCAGTGGTTTGCGCGAGGCTTACTCTCGATTACTCTATTCCACATTTCTTCAAACTTGAAACAACTCATTATTATCATGAAGAAAAAAATTCAGTTTTCTTTGTTTTTTTGTATTGAAATCGTCATTTATTACTCTTTCTTCTTTCTCATGAGTTTTTCTTTCCTGTTAAACTCTTCTTGTTACCTTTCATTTGAAAACATTACCATTCCTTTTATCCTTAAATCCCAGCTTATTAACACCTTCTTGATCCTCATTCGTCTTTCATGCTCATATCTGTGCTGTCTATAAAGTGACAAATAAAAGAATGTCTTCTTTCTTTGAATGTCATTGTGATTCAGCTGCACGAGTGTTGTAGTCATCACATTGCAAAGTGCGTTCCCCCACTTCGTAAATGTTGAATATTCTCATTTCATTTCACTTCCTACCTTATTATCAGACTGCCGTCATATATTTACTTCACTCTCCACTCCTTCCCTCAAAATTCTATATTTACCTTCTTCCTCACTCCTTCCTTGATTTTTTTCCACTCCCTATCTCTTTCCAACCCACATATCAATATCAGGAATATTATTCATTCACTTTCGCCGCAGGCTCAAAAACTTGATTAGCCTTTATCCTGTTGGCTGAATTTTTGATTATGTGGGTTCACCTTTTCATTCACATATTTCCGAAAAGCCTATGTGTAAGAGAAAATGTTATCAGGAGTTTGAAGGAATCAGCCTTCAAATCTAAAGGCACTGAGAGTTTGATTTATATAAATAAAAATATAAATCTCAGTACCGTTTTAAGTTATTTTGTCACAGCATGTTTCGGACATGAAATTTCCAAGTAGATTTTTGATGCTTAAAGAAAAGAGACAATTGAATTGCGTTTGATTTATGATTTGTTTCACAGATAACATCTCGTATAATATAAATGTTATGGAAGAATGGAGACATTAATCTATTTTTCCATCTGAAAATTTATGTCTTATTGAGTAAATTTTATAATTTTAATTGTGGATCACTGTAAACATTATTTCTTAATAAGATGAGAATTTTGGAGTTTTCAACATTTGAAGTTTGTGATATTTTATTTTTTACACTATTTAAAGGACACTTATTTTTCTCCATCTTAAACAGTTTCCTTGGAATAGTCTGTATCAATAGAAATACTTACATAGTCACAGTGGAAGAATGAGTATTTTCTATTTTTTTGTTATTTCCATTAAAACTAGTCACTAGGACAAACCATTAATTTTGTTCACTTATTTCTTATCCCAAAATATCAATTTTTATTGTTTAAGTCTTCCAGTGAAGCCTACAGTTCTAATCTATAATTTCTCTACTTCAAATTCTTTCGCTACACATTTATTTAATTTATACTTTTTTCACTTCACTAGCGAATTTTCAAATGAACTCAATAAATCGATAAAAACAATCGTTGTATAATATTATACAATAATTTGATTGGGTGAAGACAACAGGATAATAATTTGATTGTATGGTAAGAGATGTTGTCGTATTTCTCCATAATTGAAACAAGAAGTCGTTGATGTTGTGAATAAACTGGTATTGACAACATCAACGTCTTTCTCTTTCAACAACAGGATGAGCCTTAAACTGTCTTTGTTTGGAATTTTTGGGCTATAAGTATCACATTATTAAAATGTTTCACTAGGATACTTGAAGATGAGAGCTTGAAGGAAAGCTTTATTGTTCGAAAAATCAATGTGTCCCATGAAACTCCATACTCTCATTTCTGAGATAGTCTCACACATCCAAGAAGTGAAGTTTGGAAATATGAAGTTCGAATTCAACCAAAGTTGCAACGAAGTCCACAAAGTTCATCGTGAGTCAATCTACTATCAAAACTTATATCATACTAGAATTATTTTGTTCCATAAATCTCTAAATACTTCATTCTACTTTCAATGCTTTTGCCCTGTTCAGTTTCCATCTCATCTTTTTTGTATTACATCTCTGTTCATCGAGCAGAGACTTTGCGCACCAGTTCTGCTTTGTAGATTGTTTCTGACTTTCCTTCGGTTTACATCATACTTTCCTCATATTCTATTCAACCTCCATCTTCCGATTATTTTGATCTGTCTCATCTTTTGTTCTTGTCATTATTGTCAACATTATTCCTTCTCATTAATCTCCTCCACAACTTTGCTGCTCAAGTTTGATTTCTTCTTTTTTGAGTATAGTTCCTCTCTTTCTCCAAATCTCTTGAACTGCTCTATTCTACTGAGAATGACTTAAAATTCCCAACATTTCTCTCATGTAACATTCTCAATTCAAAAATGCTTTCATTTATTTCCAATAAATGTAAAAACTATGATATATTGTAACATACATGAATGGAGAACTCTTATCTAATCTGATCTCTTTCTGTTCGTGTGTTGATGGAGAGGACATCTTTTGTTGTTGCCTTATTCTTTCTCAAGGGTGAACAAATATTCGTTTAAACACTGCCAATTCATGTGGGCCTAGTTATTTATTTATTCATCTATATATATATATATAAAAGAAATGGCATTCACTGACTGACTGACTGACTGACTGACTGGCTCACTCACTCTCACTCACTCGCAGAACTAAAAATCTACCGGACCAAAACGTTCAAATTTGGTAGGTATGTTCAGTTGGCCCTTTGGAGGCGCACTAAGAACGGATTTGGAAAATTTCCAAAGATACGCCCAAAATCTGCGTTTTTCCAGCGTTTTTTTAGCGTTTTCTCAGCTTTATCGAGAACAAATGAACAGAAAATGTTCAAATTTAGTACAGCAGCTCAGCTAGGGTATAATAATGTTGTGTTAGGAGGAATTTGCAATAATGTCAAAGATACGCCCAAAATTAGCGTTTTTCCAGCGTTTTTTTGCTTTTTCTCAGATCTATCGAGAAGAAAATATGAACAGAAATTGTTCAAATTTAGTACAGAAGCTAAGCTAGGGTGTAACAATGTTGTGTTAGAAGGAATTTGGAATAACGCCAAAGATGCGCCCAAAATCTGCGTTTTCTCAGTTCTTTCATCAAGTAATAGACAGAAAATGTTCAAATTTGGTACAGAGGTTTAGCTAGGGTCTATAAATTTTGTGATGAGGTGACTTTAATATTTCATCGAAGATACGCCCAAAATAAACGTTTTTCTCATTTTTTCTGCGTTTTCTCAGCTTTATCGAGAACAAATGAACAGAAAATGTTCAAATTTAGTACAGCAGCTCAGCTAGGGTATAATAATGTTGTGTTAGGAGGAATTAATATTGTATTGTATCATCCTCTTCCTTCAACCGTTGAATCTGTCTCATATCAACATTTATTATTCAGTTATTTAACGTGTTCACTGACTCAATCACTAAATAAGTAATGACAATATGTTTACTCTCTCTCACTCTCTTCTCTTTTTTTCTTTCTCTACCAATTCAAGATTTCAACTATTTCAATTGAAATTAACTTTTAATCTCGACTTTTCTATATTTTCAATAATTATTGTACAATCTGTCTCATCTAATTTCTTTGTTATTCAGCTACCAAGCCACACTAGGTACTCCCCTCAAACTTCCTCACTGTGTCACTCCCTCACTCTTCACGCTCTCTTTTTCTCTTTTCCGCTCTCTTTTGCTTCCTTTCTCTCTCCTCAATCACGAGCATGACTCACATTATCCGATTGGTTGGCGGAGGATTAATCAAAGATCCTGTTTGGTGCCATACATCTTCTTATCATCTAACAATAAATTTCGACGAGAAAACCGTTCGGGGAAAGCGCTTTTCTTTGGCTGTTCGCGCTTCGCTGAGTCTGGTGGAAAACTTGGAAAACTCCATTAAGGGTTGCGCCTCAGTTTCCTGAATTTTCCTGGTAGATGAGGAGGTAGGGGATGATGCACTATGAAAAAAGTGATTTTACGAGGTTGTCTACATTTGCTCTCGCGGCGGCTTATCATTATTTCCAATCTGTGACATGAGTTACAGCGTTCCAACCTCTTATTTTTCTCAACTCCAGTAAACATACGAGAAAATTACAAAACAATGGAGAGTTAATGGAAGTGAAACAATGATGCTCTTTCTTGAAAACTTCTAAATGGAAAATTTAGATTTCACTTCCTTCAACTTCCTAACTTTTCTGGAAACAAAGATTCAATTCTCACTTATTACACTGACTTTTCTGTACCCCAATTTCTTGATTTGTTGATGCTTAAACATTGTGGCATCACATTTCATAAGCGGGCATAGCTCAAATTGTTAGTAGCGAGCAGCAATATCGATAAGATAAGATGCCAGCCAGCTATTACTTCGATCCATGCAGCTTTAATATAATAAAAATAATTTCAATACCTTATTATAGCTGTCAAGTATGTCAAGTTATATTTTCAATTATTATTATATACTCTCTCTCGGAAAGGTGTTCTTCAAATTATCCCTTCACCTCTATGTTCATTATCTAGTCCTCTTTCACTGAGAGTTCTTTTTTTTACAATTGAGAGTGCTTACCCCCCACCACCATAACTTTGGGGAAATATTGACTTACGGCGTTATCTGCCAGAGTAACGGGACTCTCTCCCGTCAACTTAGAAGGGGCTCGGCCTGTTCTTGTCACTCTTCTCCTAGACTTCTCGGGACTCGCAATCGTAAAAGTGTGCGGATAATCGAAGTGAATAAACGGTCTAGTGAATACGCGTGTGAAAGAAGGCTGGCGGACAGAAGACTAATGCTCTACCGGAGGATTGCTGTCCGGGGACGAATGCTTAAAAAAATCGGTGAGTCCATTCCGATTTATCGAATTGAGGACCCTTAGGTCAATCCCAAATTCTCACAACATGTACAAATGAAAGAATAGATTAATATGATCAGGAATTGATTTAGATTATATCAGAGTTCTTCATACATGTGAGTTTTAATATTATATTCTGCTTATACATTCAATTCACATTAAATTACAGTATTGCCAATCACTCAACGTATGGAAAATTAATTTATGAAAATAAAGATTGAATGCAATTTGAATAATGATAATATAATATTGTGATGTAACTAAATCGGCGGTGTTTCAACAAATAATAGTCAGATTCCCTGGGAAGGATATATGAGATAATAGTAGATTCCCTGAAAAGGATATAATCAACACACAACTGGGACAACACACAGGACAAGTGTGTCGAACATGTGTGTTCACACATGTTCGACAGACAAGTTGTATCATTGGCTTCGAACAAACGTTTTCCAGGTATCTTCGACTTTTTTCGTTTCTTTTTCCTTCGCTGCTCTATTTCAGGTTAAAATAATTTTTTATCATTATAATTTGTGATTTTCCAGTGTTTTATTTATTGTTGTTTGCTGTTTATTTAAGGTTAGAAGCTGTTGTCAAACAGCTGCTCCTCGTTTGAAGCCTCTCACGTGATTGGCTTTTTCCTTAGACCAGATATTTAAAGAATGGACACGGCCCATTGTATATTCACACTGAAAGTCGATGAAGCCAACATCTCTACTGACATGTCGCCCCATCGTGACGTCAGCATCGGATAGAAAACTTTTCGGTGGAGTATGCTTACATGGTAGTTTGTTTTGTTTATTGTAAGGTCATATCAAAATTACTTTTATTCAAAGTATCTATATCTTTTTAATATCATTCTGGTCTGAAGCTTTTTCGATCGAAGACAACATATTCGCATGTTTGACACACTTGTCATGTAGTTAGTGGCCGATCCTAGTCTACTTGTTATTGCATGAATAACTTTTTCTTCAACTTTCTATTATATCCCAGTATCTGAGATCAACTTTCATGGAATTAAATTCCATAACCCTTCATGTGATTAAATTCTATAATATCATATAAGGGATGAAGAACTCTAAATTTATTTTGAATGATATGATTTTTAAAAACGAAATTTCTGAATATTTCATAAAGCAAATATTCTGATTTATATATGCACTAGTAACTTTGCATGCTCATCAAGACTACCATTTTTAAAGAATGGATATTTTCTCAAATTGAAAGATTGTTTTCTCAACACTTCCGTCTAAAAACAACAAAGTTGACCTAAATAATGTAAATTACAAATTCTTCGACCAATATCTAGATTTACAACATCACCCCATAACCTCAAGCTTTTTCCCTATCTCGAGAAACTAGACCACCACCCAGTGATTATAATTATTAATACTTTTCTTCTTTGAAACTCTTGAAAACCGTATAGAATATAAATAGCCTGACTCATCCATATTCTTTTTTGCGATTTTTTCATTGAGTAGCATCATCAGCTGACTTTATCTCGTCTCTCCTGTGTTATCACCCTTTGTCCATTATAACTTTTTAACAAGCGAAACTTTTTGATTAAAAAGCATGTTTCGTTGTGTTCGAACAGAGTTAGTGGTTTTTACTTGGGGTTTCCCCTCCATATCTGCTGCTTCTGATGAAATTCCTCTAAGATTGTGGTTGCTGACTGTACTTACCCTGATTATCATACCTCTCACACTTTCTCCCTAACTAGTCATATTTCTCTCCTTTTTCTCTCCTCTCGATCCTCCCAATTCTCTCCCTCTACTTATATTTCTCTCTCTTCTTAGTCAATCTTCTCGATCCTCTCCACTTCTCTCCCTCTACTTATATTTCTCTCTCCTCTTTCTCTCCTCTCGATCCTCCCACTTCTCTCTCTCTCTACTTATATTTCTCTCTATTCTTCGTCAATCTTCTAGACCCTCACCACTTCTCTCTCACTACTTATATTTCTCCCTCCTCTTTGTCAATATTTTGCCCTGTTATTTTCTCCTCTTCTCTGATCATTCTATGCCACTTTTTCCCCCTCTTCACTATCCCTTTCTTCGTCTACTTCATCTATTACTTGTTTTCCCAAATTCCATTTCCATTTAGATTCATGTTATTCTATTTTTGTTATCTGACTCCTTTTCTTCCAGTAATTTCACCTCTTATATCTCATTATTCACTTCTTCTCATATTCCCTCTACAGTCATTTTCTTCTCTTTCTTCCTATCATTTTTTATTTCTTCTCATTCTCCTTCCACCATATTCTCCTTCTTCTTCTTCTTCTTCTCCCTGTTGCTCTTCCACTTCCTCTTCCCTTCATTTCCCTCTTCCTCTTCCTCATCTTCTTTAGCTCCTCCTCCACCTTCTCCTCCTCCCTCCTCCTCCTCCTCCTCCACCTCCTCCTCATCATCCTCCTCCTCCTCCTCCTCCTCCTCCCCTCCTCCTCCTCCTCCTCCTCCTCCTCCTCCTCTTCCTCCTCCTTCCTTTCCGTCATCTTCATCTTCTTCTTCTTCCTCTTCCTCTTCCCCCTTATCCTCCTCCTCCTCATCCTTCTCCTTCTTTTTCTTTTTCGTTTTCTTCTTCTTCTTCTTTTCCTTCTTCTTCTTCCTCTTCTTGTTTTTCCTTTTTTTCTTCTCTTTCACTTTTGCTCACATTTCCTTTCCCTATTTCAAATACCATTTTCCATCCTTTACTACCTTCTTTCTATTCTTCTCACCTTTTTCTCTCTCCTCATTGTATTTCAAATTGAGTCTTTTTTTGCCCATTATTTTCATCACATTTTTTGTTACATTTTCTAATACTCCCCTTCACCTTCTGTTTTTTCTCATTCATTCGTCTTCTTCCTTTCCCAAATATTCCTGTTCCTGAAAACTTCCACAAGCAACCACTTTCCCTCTATCTCAAATTCTTCCTGTTCAATTTCATCCCCTCTTCATCCTCTTCCTCGCACCCCTCCATCTCCACAGATTTTCTCCCTTTTCCCTAATTTCTTTCCTCCCTTACCAACAACGCTAATGACGTGAACACGGCGGGGGGGGGGTAAATGTAAAGACGGAGTGTATAAATCTGTGTAACAAATGATTACCAGTCATGACTTATGGGATAATTTGGGGGGAGTATGAGTGAGTTTTGAAATATGTCTGCCATTATTACCTAAGTGAGGGGGAGCTGTTAGGTTTACGGGCTAAAAATGCAAGGGATCAGATTTCAAAGTGGTTTGCATCTTAGTGGAGATTATGAAACTGGGAGTAAGTGCTCTCACAATCCATGGTTTAGCATCTAGAAGACTCTTGAACGAAGCAAATGATGTTACACTGTACTCCACCTAGAATATACATTAGAACCTCTTGCTGCTTTCAGCACAACTGATATGTTGGTCATATTATGAACTAGCCGTTAGGCTCGCTTCGCTCGCCATATCCGTCTAGCCAGCGGGCGGAGCCCCCTGGACCCCCGACTGGCTCGTCCAAGAATGAGATCAGCAGGCTCGCTTCGCTCGCCTGCATTTTGGATTTGAGCGTTTTTATCATATGTTAGGACAATCCAGTCGAGGGTCCAGACTAAACGGATATGGCGAGCTAAGCGATCCGGACGGCTAGTAATATAATATTCCCAGGGATAGCTCTGATTGAAGTAGCAGTGCCCAATCAATTTTCCGCGATAAATGCATTCCAATCTTCAACTTGGTGCCAACCTAACAAAGTCAACTCAACTTAATGCCAACCTGACAAAATATTAATTTAGTTGCCACTTAAACACTGTTTCGAAGAGGTACTCTATCTAGATTATAGTTCTATAGTACATATGATATGGAAATTTCAATTATAATTAAGAGATTGGGAGAAGAAGAATATACATGCTAAAAGACGAACTTTAAACCCTTAAAAACAACCCTTAGAGTTGAAATATTGACAAAAGATTTCTTAGTGCGCCTCTAAAGGGCCAACTGAACATACCTACCAAATTTGAACGTTTTGGTCCGGTAGATTTTAGTTCTGCGAGTAAGTCAGTCAGTCAGCAGTCAGTCAGTCAGTGAGTGAGTGCCATTTCGCTTTCATATATATTAATATATATATATATATATATATATATATATATATATATATATATATATATATATATATATATATATATTATATACAGATGAATATCGGGGCACCGAGCTTCGCTCGATATTTTTATTTACCGATAAACAGAACATAATTCTTTGAAATGATCGTGTCAAGCTTCGGACGGGGTTAGGACGAAGTTAGTACGTGTTTATATTTTGCAGCTAGCTATACGTTAGCTTATGAATTTCGGGGATGAGATATTTTGATTTTCCACATACCCGGGTGCGTCTCTCTCACTTTTTTATTATACACAGACGACGAAAGTCTCAGCTGTTTATCCAAGGATGAATTATCCTTTTAATGTCGTTCAGCGAGCTTTCCCAGGGATGAGACCTAGTGCAATCGAATTTCTATATCGTAAAGCTACTATGTTCCAAATTTCGTGAAAACCGTTGGAGGCGTTTTTGAGATCCGTTGGACATAAATAATCATAAATAAATATAAATGAACAATAATATAAAAATAAATATAAATAACCAAATATGAAAAAATAAATATAAAAATATATACAGAAAGTCTAGCTTAAAATAATAGGATTGTTCAGAAATTCTTGAATATTACCTCCTCCAACTCCGACTAGCTTCATTTGATGCTGCACGTAACTTAATTGATTTTTAAACATTTTGCGATTCCTAGCACAGAGTGATTATTTGGGGAACTTGAAGGTACTATTTTCACTGACTCCATACGAGGATGGATGGATTCTAAATTTATCTCTGAAGTCCTAGGAGATATTATTTAATTTAATTTTTAGATAAGATACATGACAATAATTGAAATAGGAAGTAATGCGGAGCATAGTATTAAAATTCGTATGAACCTATCCCCCAATTCCTCATGCAAATATGAATTACTTCCTGAATACTACAAAAAATCTGGTGTGGCGCACTCACACAACTTTCCTTGCCGTTATTAGAATTTATCACCTGACGCTAGTGTTCACGCGCATCATAAGTCTACTTATAAACAAAGATCCAAGCCAGCTGGTGACAGGACAATAACGCTGGATACATTCTTGGTCTGATATCTCTTCATAGTGAATGATTCAATAGAATCAACAGTTGCCAACAGTTTGCAATTGGATAATCACATTTTCTCGAATTTCGAGCTTAATTTCAATTTTAGGTGAAAATGTTACTCAACATTAATTGTAGAGATTTTTATGCTCAATCTTCTCCACTCGATTTTTTTTGTTCAAATTGTATCTGAAATTCAACTTTGTATAGATGGGGCGGAGCTCCTGAAATTTTTACAGATATGGGACTGGTGGCAATTGATAGAGCTTATCAATGACTATTCCAGGTATGAATTTAATCAAAATCGTTGGAGCCGTTTTCGAGAAAATCGCGAAAAACCCTGTTTTTGACAACATTTTCGCCATTTTAGCCGCCATCTTGAATTGCATTTGATCGAAATTGTTCGTGTCGGATCCTTATATTGTAAGGACCTTAAGTTCCAAATTTCAAGTCATTCCGTTCATTGAGAGATGAGATATCGTGTACACAGACGCACATACACACACACACACCACACACACACACACACACACACACACACACACACACACACACACAACACACACCACACACACACACCACACACACACACACACACACACACACACACACACACACACACACACACACCACACACACACACACCACACACACAAACACACAAACACACAAACACACACCACACACACACACACACACCACACACACACACACACACCACACACACACACCACACACACACACACACACACACATACACACCCACACACACACACACACCACACACACACACACACACACCACACACACCACACACACCACACACACACAGACCAATACCCAAAAACCACTTTTTCGGACTCAGGGGACCTTGAAACGTATAGAAATTTAGAAATTGGGGTACCTTAATTTTTTTCGGAGAGCAATACTTTCCTTACCTATGGTAATAGGGCAAGGAGAGTAAAAATAGTGAAAAATTATAACTATCCATTATTCATCCACAGGTCATTGAGTACGTGAACATAGCACAGGAGCATAATACGTGAACTTTCCGTGTTGTTGTGGTAAATATCCATATTAAATGGAAAATAACTTGATATTAAAAATTCGACTGAGTCATTGTCAATATTGTAGAACTGTTCCATAATTGAATAAAAACACACATATGTTGTCAACTGTGTAGAATTTGACAACATTTGTGTGTTTTTATTCAATTTCGACTTGATATTGTCAAAGCTCACTATTTATCAAAACGACTTAATATACTAGTTTTGGCTGTTAAACCACTATTAATATCATCTATTGAACTGAAAGCTTAAACATGAGAAGCGGAATATATAGTGTGAGTGAAGCTCTACGATTAGTCGACTATTGGCTGTCGACCTGTGGAGACTGAGATCCAGTCTCGTCCAATGGCAGTAGAGCTCTTGTCTTGGCCAATAGCAGTAGAGCTCAGCCTTGCTGTTATTGGTCGACAGCTAATGACCAATCGTAGGGCCTTACCCACTCTATATTATATTCTGCTCAATTCTTGAGGTTTCAGTCTACTATATACGGCGAGGTGGAACTCCCTTGGGTCTCCCCACCATTCAAAGCCATACGCTAATAATAATAATAATAAGTCTACTGGAGATTGATAATGTTCTACTAACCGAAACTAGTATCTCGAATTGGTCCAATAAACCAGTGGTTCTTGACATTATCAAGTCGTTTCTATTGAATTGTAAATTATATGAAATGTATAACCTTGAAATAGAGTTTCAATAGAGGTTTCTTTTATTCATGAAATTTGAGTACTACCCAACATAGTGCCGGTTGCACGACAGCCGGTTAAATTTAAACAATGATTAATTCCACGAGAATCAATCAGAGAAACCGTATTTTCTGGAGTGATCCGTGGTCTAGTGGATAGAGAGCTCGCGTAGCAGCATAGAGATAACGGGTTCGATCCCTCTCATTACCAGAAGTTTTTTAACCAGATCACTCCCGTGTTATCGGATGGGCATGTTAAACTGTCGGTCCCGGCTGAAGTATGTAGTCTGACAGTCGTAAGGCCCATTGACGGCTTAAATTATATATTCAGGCGGTGGGACCTTCCCGAAAGGGACTCCCCACCAACAAAAGCCATACGAATTTACTTTTTTTTACCGTATTTTCTAAAACGCCTTCTCTGATTGGTTATTGTGGAATTTATCACGGTTAAAACTTAACCGGCTGTTGTGCAACCGGGTCATAGTGTATCAAATTATTTTTTCTTATAAAGCCTACTTACCAATGAGTCACTGACAGTCCTCCACATTCAGAACATCATGTATCAGTTGTCCTGAAACAGAAAATTCGAAAATGTATTCACAAGTAGAAAAATGTTTGATCAGTCTTTTAAACTCCAAAATACAGTATATAAGCTGAAATACAGTCCAACCCTTCAGTCGGTAAACTGAACTCAATATCATTGTTACTGGATTAGAGAAGGAACTCATTATTTACAACAAGCAGGTAACCCGTGCTTCGCAAGGGTCCATTTTAAAACTTGACAAACTGAAAACTTTACTGAATGGAATCCTGGAGAGTTTGAAATAGGCCTAGAAAAATCCTTGGTGAATCAAGAATCTATATGCACAATTTCAAGTTAATCAGTCCTGTAGCTCGGATGTGATGTTGCGTCATTCCTGAATTTCCTATTCCGAAAATGTATAAGCCAGTACTTTTCATTATCATATTTTGGACTAGCAGGTAACCCGTGATCCGCAAGGGTCTGTAGGGTAACTTGACAAACTGAGAACTCTACTGAATAGAATCTTAAAGAGTTTGAAATAGGTCTAGAACCATCCTTGGTGAATCAAAAATCTATATGCAAAATTTCAAATTAATCAGTTGTGTAGTTGAGACGTGATGAAGCGTCATTCCTGAATTTCCTATCCCAGAAGTGTATAACCCAGTGCTTCTCTTTATTATATTTTGGACTAGCAGGTAACCCGTGCTCCGCAAGGATCTATTTTAAAACTTGACAATCTGAAAACTTCACTAGATGGAATCTTGAAGAGTTTGAAATAGGCCTAGAACCATCCTTGGTAAATCAAGAATCTATATGCAAAATTCAAGATAATTAAATCAAATCAAGTTTTATTCAATGATATCACTTACATGACAAAATCTTACTTAAATTTCAATCAGTCCTTCAGTTCAGATGTGATTATGCGTCATTCGTGAATTTCCCATCCCGTACTTAGCTTTGAATAACCTAGTACTTTCCTTTATTATATTGTAGATGATTGACTGACATTGATCACTGATATCGAACATGTAAGAAACTGTACACTAATAGTGTGGAGAAGAAGCTACACTTATAATGAAGCCGTTTGTAGTATCAGAAAATATTGAAGAATTGGAAGATGGAAATGAGAAGTTGAAAAATTGGAATTGTAACCAATTTTCAACAAATTAATAGGTGTTACAACCAGGAAATCAATCACGGTCATGTTACAGGCGTTTGAAAAAACAAACTTTGCATCATAAAAAACGACATGCTCCGGGACAAACAGGTTCTAATCAGCCTCGAGCGGTGACACCCTCACAATTTAATATTGTTGTCGTGAATGATTAAATTCACCGTTTATCTGTCAATTAGCAGAGACACCAGATACAACCTGCCGTAGAGACAGACATGCACACACGTGCTCTCAGCTGAAATGTGGCTTCAAATCTCGGCTCCCTCTCGGTGATAATCTCTGAGGATAGTGGGAGAGTGAGAGAGAGTGGGAAAGAGAGAGATTGAGAGAGTAAGAGAGAGAGAGAGAGAGTGAGAGAGTGATAGAGAGTGCTGAGCGGAGAAAGAGTCTTTGAAGCCTAGTCAGCACTGTCTTACCTTTGTCAAATTTCTCCTTATCCTACTGTAGTGTCATCATTTCCCTCTCCTCTTTCTCCTTTGGCTCTTTTTATCTGATTTCTCACTTTCCTCAAACTATTTTTGCTAGTCTTCCATTATCACTGACACATTCTATTTTTTTTCTGTCCTCTACAATTTTTATCAATTTGAGAATACAAACCAGTCATGCTATCAAGTGGTCCACATGATAATTTCTATTTTAGTTGTATTAACATAACAAGTTATCTTATAATCATCTTATAATCTGATTCCTTTCATCTTAAATATTTATTTGGGGTTCAGATAAGTTTCAGTAGAATGCATTGAACCAACAATATTAGATTCTCCGATAATTAAGTTTCTTGGGTGTTTTTCATTTGAAGCAAACTGCGTCATTGGATTTCTTGGGTTCTGGAAGAAATCTTTGGGGGAAAAAATGTCGGGTGTGTTTTAACATGACAACTGTCAACCTCCAACCATTTTTGCTTCTTAGTTTCTTGCGTAATATCTAATATCGGGGCACCGAGCTTCTCTCGTTATTTATTTATTGACTTTTAATAAACTGAACACAATTCTTTAAAATGATTTGGGAAGGACCAACAACCACAGCCCAAAACTGTTCCTCTCCCGAATTTTGATTTATACACTATATATAGTCCAGAAAGTAGGTTATGTTCCATACACTGGAATTCAGGTTCAATTTTCTGTTCAAACATTAGAAAACAAAAAAATTACAATTTAGATTATATACAGACCAAATTGAATAACAAAATGACACTCACTAATCACTTGATATTTTCAAATAATGATCAACTTTGAAAATTATGATATACTCCAGTTTAGGAGGATTATCATGTCATGTCAACAAATCAGACTATGTTGATCAAATCGAATAAATTGTCTAGCTAGATAAAATTTCTTGCTGATTGATTATGATTACACAGCTGGAAATAATTCTGTCTCTCTCCCACACAGGCACACGCATCTTCTGTTATCAAGAGACGAAATTATCATCTGTTTTGCAAGGATGAATTATCCTTTTAAAGTCGTTCAGCGAGTTTTCAAAAGAATGAGACCTAGTGCAATCGAATCTTTATAACCTACTATGTTCCAAATTTCGTGAAAATCATTAGAGCCGTTTTGGAGATACGTAAAACATAAATAACCAGATATAAAAATAGCCAGATATAAAAATAACCAGATATAGATAAATACAGGAATTGCTCGCAATTACAGGAATTATAATAGGATTGTATGAGGTGGCTCAGGAGAATTCTGCTATAATAGTAATCAGGGAGGATGGTGTGTGCGCGGCATCTGGCTTGGGTCCCCCTACATTCTGAAAATGAAGTACTTCTTTCAAACTTTGCTGCCAGTATCTTCCAAATAAATGATCGATAACAAAGCAAATTTGATATATGGTTGAAAAACATCACAGATGATTCAGGTTCCAGTAAACTGCAGACTTCACAAATTCTTCAATATTGTTATCCATCACGAACTGCTTTCTATTTTGTCATTAAATAGAACAACCATCAGTTGAATTCCTTTCATAAATGGATGATTGTGACACTCACTGTCACAACGAGATCTTTCGGCAAGGAAGAAGGCGGACCTGCCGAAAAATTTGACTGCTAGTCGTTTTATCTGATATCAAGTCGACTTCTCAAACCTTCCTTTCCAATATTCATCTGAGAAAGCAGATCAGATGATTCAGATTTCAAAAACACTATAAAATCACATAATTTTTTTCCATCAATCTTCTCTCAATTTCCTATATTCTTCCTTTTCATTCTTCCTTTTCATTCTTTCTTCTCTACGTCTCTTCCTCATTCTATCTTCTTACTCTACCTTGTAATTTATTCTTCATTTTTCCCACTTACACCACATTTTCCCCTCTATCAGTTTTACTTCCTACTTTCTGCCAGCACACACACACACACGCTGGCACCTTAACCACTTTTGCGGATCAACTCTCACTTGGGCGGGCGGTGGGCGGTGGGTCATGATGATCATCAGGCATTGAGCCATCAACCACAAGAGTTCAGAGCCTTAGAGCTTCAGAGCCCAGGCCTACATCCTACATCACATCACATGCTGGAGCTGACGAGTGCTGCTGAGAAATTAATCATCTTGAGCACACGGCTGCTGCTGCTGTTGCTGTATTATCATTAGCGGGATGGTTGTGGTGGGGGGGTTCTTACGGGGGGACTGGGTTGGAGGGGGGTGGGGGTGAATACAGTTGGTGGGAGGGTACAGAGGGGGCCGTCACTCAACAAAGTTTGGTGGTACGTACAGTCACTACAGCCACCCCAAAAAACCCCTTGCATCATCATGCACTTACCATGTATACATCACTTTCTTCTTCTTATCCTTTTTCTCCTTCTTCTTCTTCTTCTTCTTCTTCTCTTCTTCTTCTTAATCTTCTCCTTCCTAATCTTCTTCTCCCTCTTCTCCTTTTTCTCCTTCTTCTTGTTATTTTTTCTTCTACTTTTTCTTTTACTGTTCTCTTCTACTTTCTCTTCTACTATGGAGGATGAAGAGTTGATAAGTTTGGTTCAAGGGCATGTTTCATTGTGGACTATGCGAGATAAAAGATATCATCGTCGTGATGCTCAAAGGAATCTCTTTATTTTTCTCCTTTTATCTCAATTTAATCCGAATTGAAAATAATTGGGGATTTTGAACAGGAAAATATGTTGTAATGATTAATTAAAAAATGTGTTATTTTGATGATAAATATTTATCGATAATTATACATTGAAAATAATCCCAAGGTTACAAAAACCTGTTTGGGCAGAAAAAAACTACTTAAAATGAAAAAGAAGTGTTACAGTTTACAAAGCTTAAAAAAACAGCTTGGAAAAAAAGCTAACAAATTAAGAAAGAGTAGAAAAAAATAAAAAGAAAAGAAAAAAGGAAAAAGAACTTCAGTATCAGTTTAACATCATTAAAATACTAACAATATTACACTATAAACAATAACATTACAAACTAAAACAAAAAAATGTCGAGCTTACCAGTTGTAAAAAAGTGCTAAATAAGTGCAGGCCTGCAGTTCAAACAATATTCTCATAATAACCGGAAACATCTCATGTATCAGATGGCTATGTAATAATCTGCAGGAAGTTGTCTCCTGCCTACACCTTTTTATGTCCACAGGAAGTCTATTAAAAAACGTTGGTGCTAGAAAATTGAAGAATCTTTTGAAAATTGTAAGATTGGGCTTAGGGACTTGCACATTTTGTTGATTCCTCCCAACCCTGCGCATATTAATCATCTGCGTTTCACCACTCCTATCAAAAAACAGCTTTAGGGTTTTATATATAAGTTCCCGATAGGCAGTATTCTAAGCTCTTTGAAAATTGGTGCAGAGTGATCATATCTCGTTTTGTAAGACATTATTCTCATAAATGATTCTTCTGGAATGATAACGTATGTAAAGCAGCCTCATATGATCCCCCCAAAATTTCCAAGCCATACTCAAAATTGGAATTTATGTGGCGAAGTAGATCTTTCTCATCAATTCCGAATTGCACACAGTTCTGAGAAGATAAAATATTCGAATATATTTCAATAATTTCTTTTTTATATAACCTATGTGTTCTCTCCAACTGATCCTACTATCCACCCAAACTCCAAGGTACTTGATGCACTTGACCTGCTCTAGGGGTGGGCAATCGCAATCAGCAGCCAAGGAACATGCGATTTTATGATATTTGAGTGGGGAAGGGAATTGCACATCTTTCCGTAGTCTGAATATGATATAAACTTGTCTTCTTCAACTCTTTTATGCTCTCTTTATTTTCGGAAACATTCTCTTATAATTAGTTTTTATGTAAAGAACAATCATCCAATGATCCGTTATAGATGTCTGGATAACTATAGGTGTAGAATGATAATAAGATGTCTGGATGATAATTAGGCTCATAAAACTCGCATTGAAACTTACATTGTAAAAGCATGCTTAGTTGATCTCATATTATTGCAGCTGAAAACCCAGTGTGGTCTGGCCTTTTGGAATCGGTGATCAGCGTAAACACAGATCTTAGAACCGAATTAGTTCACTAAATCGCTCCGCATTCGACACACGTAATGCAGTGTTTATCGAGATTAATGGATTCGATTCGCTGCCACGGTCACCCATACAGCTTCTGGTCGCGGTGTGTGTCTGATCTAATGAATGATCATCATCACCATCATCATCAACAACAACAGTATCATCATGATCATCATGATCATCATCATCATCATCATCATCATCATCATCAACAACAACAGTATCATCATGATCATTATCACCATCATTGGAGTATACGGAATTTTCATCATGCCCAACATCATCTATAGTGATTTTCACTTCAAACTTGCAACTTTTGGTTTGATGGGAAGCAGTTATGATACTAAGGATGAGTTTCACCAAATTCACGTTAACGCTTCGCCTAGTAATCTCCAGTTAACACTAACTGATAACTTTAACAGAAGATTGAGAAATTTAATTACACCAACGAAAACTAATGTTACGTTAGGATACGACAGATTAGAGCGGATCAGGGTGGCAGTGCGCTGCCATGACACTTATTTCGCGTTGTAAACATGTAAAACCTGACCTGGAAAATCCAACTGGATTCCAAAACCACAAGTTTTGTTTACTGAATTGAGTGGATATTAGCCTACACATTTTAGTAATTAATAATAATAATAATAGTGCAGTTTTTTTAGTTGCATCATTTATAAAAATATAACAGCGAAATGGCACTCACTGACTGACTGACTGACTGACTCACTCGCAGAACTAAAAATCTACCGGACCAAAAACGTTCAAATTTGGTAGGTATGTTCAGTTGACCTTTTAGAGGCGCACTAAGAAATCTTTTGACAATATTTCAACTCTAAAGTTCTAAAGTGGTAAAGGGTTTAAAGTTCGCCTTTTAGCATGTATATTCTTCTTTTTCTCTTAATTGTAATTGAAAAAAGGCCATACCATATGTTAATATAGAACTATAATCTAGAGAGAGTACCTCTTCGAAACAGTTGTTAACTGGTAACTAAATTAATAATTTTGTCAGGTTGGCATTAAGTTGAGTTGACTTTGTTAGGTTGGCACCAAGTTGAAGATTGAAATGCTCTTATCGCGGAAAAATTGATTGGGCACTGCTACTTCAATCGGAGCTATTCCTGGGAATATTATATTACTAGCCGCCAGGCTCGCTTCCGTTTAGCCAGACGTTTAGTCTGGACCCCCGACTGGATCGTCCTAACATATGATAAAAATGCTCAAATGAAAAATGCAGGCGAGCGAAGCGAGCCTGCTGATCTCATTCTTGGACGATCCAGTCGGGGGTCCAGACGGATATGGCGAGCGAAGCGAGCCTGACGGCTAGTGATTTATAAAATTCATTAACATTCTGTCAATGTTGTGTTGTCTAAAGCTATCAAAAGGAGAAGGGACCCAACATTCACGAACAGTGAAAGAACGCATCTTGTCAATCTTATTGAAAAATAAGTCGATTTCGTCCAAATTATTAAAATCATCAACCCTTTCTAAACCATCAATCTAAACCATTGAATCATCAATCCATCTAGGTCGGCGAACAACATAAACATCATCACTGTCACTCTCAAATGCCAATATTCATAGGCTCTACTTCAAGCATTATTTAGCCATCCCATATTGGAACAACAAATTAATTTAATAAAAAATAATCGTAAAAACCGTGAATAAATAATCAAACATAACCTCAACAAACTACTTTCAACATACCAGTAAACAGAACGCAGTTTTTTTTTCTTAACGACAGATTACAGATGTTAACTGACCAAATTTGGCCAGTTAACTATATAACGGCTCATTAACTCTAACGGCGTTTGGTGAAATACAATTTTGTCAGTTAAGGGCTAATTGGAGTTTAACGACACGTCTAGTTTCTGGTGAAACTCGGCCTTATTGGGAATGCTTACAGTGAATATAGCTAATAAATAGAGCTGTGAGTAACAAATAGTGAGTAGGTTTTTAATTTTGTATTCAAATTTTTTAAATAAGTGCAAATTTCTAAAGTTTTTAATTTATTGTGATCATTTAGAGTATAAAAATCAACCTTCAAAATTCAAAATTTTAAATCATCATTTCTAGACCGAAAATCAAGTGACGAAGCAGTGTGTGACTATAAATAACCTTATCTTTTGGTCAACATTAACATTTTATCAAAATTTTTGGAGAGAAATAGTACAGGCTTAGCCTAGTTTTTCCTCCAATGTCGTAATTGTATTATGATTATAGTATTTTATACAATAAATGAATAAATAAAATAAAATATCACGTGATGAACAGCGTGCGAGATTGTGACATTGAACACCACTGGCGGAGTTGATAATAGTCAATCGTCGACTGTTATTTTTACTCAAATCAATATCCCATTGTCTGCCAATTAACACCTATGTGGACAGGCGAGCTGGCGATTGATATTCTCGTTTGCAGCTTGTCTGATCGTTTGACGATTTCATTCACATTCGGAATACCGTTTACGCATGTTGGTTAACTAGGTAGACTACTGATGTGAAAGCTTGTCAATATTATTGGCAATTTGTAGATGGGGGAAATTCCTCCTCAATTGGATATAAATGAATTACATGAATCGTAAATTTATATCGAGGATTCTTATTTATTCATGAGAATGTAGTCATAATTTTATTGTTATAAGAAACTTCATTGTAATTGGGGTATCGTTTTGCCATAATTAAGCTAACATTCGTTGTAATAGAGATAAATTTTTTTGCAAGCTAAACAGTGAAGTGATGAGGATTTGTTCAAACAGGCAATTTTTTTCAATTTTGTAAATCATGCTAGCTTTATTTGTTAATATCGGGGCATCGAGCTTCACTCGTTACTTATTTATTGATAAACAGAACACAATTCTTTAAAATGATTGGGGAAGGACTAACAGGCACAGCCCAAAACTGTTTCTTCCCCGAATTTTGATTCATACACAATAAATAGTCAAAAAAGTGGGTTATGTTCCATACACTTGAATTCAGGTCCAATTTTCAGTCCAAACAATTGATAACAGAAAAGTTCTAATTTGGATTGTTTTCAAACCAAATTTAATAACAAAATAACACTCACTAATCACTTAAAACTGTAAAATAATGATTAACTTTGAATATTATGATATACTTTAATTTAGAATAATATACCATGTCATGTCAACAAGTCAGATTATTTTGATCAAGTCGATTTCTAGATAATATTTCTCGTGAGATGAGCTGATTATGAGCTATGTCTCTCTTCCACACAGGAACACGCATCCTCTGTTATCGCCAGACGCCGAAATTATCATCTGTTTTCCCAAGGATAAATAATTTTTATCCTTTCCATGTCCTTCAGCGAGTTTTCCCAGGTATGAGACCGAGTGCAATCGAATTTTTACATCGTAAACTTACTATATTCCAAATTTCGTGAAAATCAATAGTCACTAATCATATAATAGGATTTAGCCAATAATGGTCGAAAAATGTTGGTAATAATCGAGTTGGAATTGAAATATTTTATTACATCTATTTCATTCATTCTTCACCTTGCTATGACGCAAACTCGTTTATTAATAATTTCATCTCTTTCCTCTTAATCCACACCCTCTTCTTCACCGCATCTCCCAACATCCCCGAAGATTTTTCTGTATAGGCAGTTTCCACTACACTTCATCTGTCATGTGCTTCATGTTTTGCTTCTTCTTCTTCTTATTCTTCTTCTTCTTCTTCTTCCTCCTCCTCCTCCTCCTCTTCCTCATCATCTTCTTCTCCTTCTCCTACTTCTTCTTCATAGTCATCATCATCATCATCACCATCATCATCATCCTCATCATCATCATATCATCATCATATCTTCTTCTCTTCTTCTTCTTCTTCTTCTTCTTTTCTCTTCTTTTCTCTTCTTTTCTCTTCTTCTTCTTCTTTTCTTCTTCTTCTTCTTCTTCTTCTTATTCTTCTTCTTCTTCTTATTCCTCTTCTTCTTCTTCTTCATGTCCGACAAAGAACTAAGTGATTTATAACGCTTATTCGGCTATTGATCTCTCTTCCCTCTCTCTCAATCCCCTCATACTCACTCACTCTTTCTCAAACCCTCTATCTCACTCTAGCTCTCTCTCTCCCTCACCCACTCACTCTCTCTTTCACTTTGTCTCTCTGTCTCTCAACTCCACTCTCAACTAGTAGCCCAGTTGCAATCGAAGTGTCCCTTCGGGAAAAAGTGTCCTACGACTTCCAGACTGTATCACTCCCAGTTGATAATGTTGGACAGGTTAGTTGGAAGTTCAGGTCTAGTCTCCAGAGTGATTCAGGGCTTGTTCAGAAATAGTTTGAATTGAAATCGAAGAGTAATTTATTGGCAGGTTGTATTATAAATATCCTGTCACTGAAACTGGCACAGAAATAGTTTAGTATACTTTGGCGGAAGTTGGAGCGGGAACCAAAAAATCGGTGGTAAAGACTTGTCTTCAACAATCTTGATGAAATCTATGGAAATCTATCCATAGATATCTATGGAAATCTATCACAACTCTATGAGGAGTTGTTCCAAATGAAGGAGTGATATGCTAATGATTCATATTTATCCATTCACAAAGAATATTTACAATACAATGTAAAGAAATAAATAAATTTATTTCGAATTTAAAGAGTAATTTATTGGTAGGTTGTCACAGAAATAGTTAAGTATACTTTGGCGGGAGTTGGAGGGTGATCCAAAAAATCGGTGGTAGAGACTTGTCTTCAACAATCTTGTTGAAATCTATCCATAGAAATCTATGGAAATCTATCACAACTCTGTGTGGAGTTCATCCAAATAAAGGAGTGATATTCTAATGATTCATATTTATTTATTCATCAAAAATATTTACAATACAATGTATATACAAAATTAAGGCACGGGATACACCCGAAACGGCTTACATTAAAATACATGATTAACGAAAAACAGTTCAAGCTTGGTAACAGAAATCGAATTACAATATCTCAATTTTAGGATACATTTCTTTTTAAATTCTGGTAAAGAATCTCTATTCATTAGCACAATATTTTCAAACATTTTATCATTAAATAGAATGATGTCAGCATTGTTGGATTCGAACTTAAGGATTTCAGTTTTTCCTAGTTTCAAAATAATATTCTGTTCTAGGATTAGTGACTTGTAATCGAATTCAGAGAGGGAATAATTCAATGAAAGTAAAATCGTGATATCTGTTGATTGAGTGACTGAATAATCACCCAGAATTTTCTTTATTTAATTTATTGGTTAGAGTGAACAATGCAGTAGTCGGAAAAGAAAAAACAGGCTATTGCCAAAAACTTCTTCAAATTTCCAAATTTTGTCTAAATTGACCAAATATTATGTAGGTTATGTCCATTTCAATTTATACATTGAATCATCAATCTTAATATACAGATTAGAAAAAAAAACAATTTTGAATTTAGATAGATTAATGATAAGACTTCCGTAAAAACATAAGACAAACTTCAAATTCACAAAATAATTCTATAAAAAAACATGAATTTTGAGCTCGAAAATATCACGTTAACCAAGACAATAGCTGTGATAGAGAATCTTAATTTAATAAGTGGAATGAAGAAGTACCTATGAAGAAAAAATAAATCCTTGAGCAAATTCTCTGTGCAATCCTTATGCACAATCGTTACAAATTCAAATGGAAAGAACAAGATTAACCTTTTCAAGAACGTTCGCGACTAAATATATATATGTTTTTTAAAGCATGGAAATAGTTATTTGTGCAACTAGTGCGCAAAGTGACAGTTTGCTGCACCGAAAGAAACGTTTACGCACGAGCCGTAGGCGAGGGCGGAATGGTTTCCTGAGTGCAGCAGAGGAACTTATTTCACATTAAATTTTTCCTACATTTACCATTGAATATGAAAAGTGGTTGATTATGGGTAAAATGATGGCTGCAATCCATCAAAGTTTGTCTGTATAATTTTGTTATTGATAACAACTTTAATTTATTTTAAACTTTATATTCCAATTGAAAATTAATAATCGATAATTTATTCGAATTAAAAATTATATTAATCCAATTAATTTGAAAAATTTCGAATAAATCTCAATTTCTGAATAATTTTTCAACCAATCAGTTTATGAATGAAAAAAAATTATTTGAAATAATGAATAATTAATAATATACAAAATGTATAATTTAATGAGTTCTCAGTTTTATTTATTTGAAAATCAGAAAAAAAATAGATAGAACAAATTCGCATTCAAAATACACGCCAACAATGTCAACAGTTGATTGGGATGCAAGATAATACACAAAGTATTAAGAGTACGCAAAGTGATTCTTTGCGTTCTGTAATCAGTGCAGGAATCGTCACTTTTCAAGGCAACTGTAGGAAAATAATATTTATTCATCATAATTATGCATTTTTCATGGAAATTATACATTATTTATCCATCATATTAATCAAATGATCAGAAATCATGCATGAAAGGAAAGTAGGGGAAGTTCATATATAATTTGAAACTCAGTTGGAGAAACTTAGCCTAAATAGAAAGTTCAAAAAGTATCGTGATTAACAGGATAAAATGCAATATACCCCTGAATAAACTGGACATCAAACATTCCCTATTTTCCTTGTAGAGGAAAATAAATAAGAAATATTCTAATATTCCATGCATGAAAGGAAAATAGGGAAATTTCGCATATAATTTGAAACTGAGTTGGAGAAGCTTACATAGAAAGTTCAAAAAGTATCGTGTTAAATAGGATAAAATGCAATATACCCTTGAATAAACTGGACATCAAACATTCCCTGCTATTTTCCTTGTTGGGCTATTTCTTTCAGCTCCAGCTCAAGCTTTCTAATCGCATCCAGCATTATCGTTACAAATTTGAATGGAAAATCCGAGATTTAAACTGTCAAGAGCATTTGTGGCTCACAATGCTTGTGAAAGCTCGGTGTATGAAAGAACAGGGAAAACTCTTTATAATATTCCTCAATTAGTAGTAATGATGAAAATAATATGACTGTAACAGGTGGCTTGCATTTCAAGGAATCAGGATGTACAAAGATTCAAGTTTACCAGACAATTACTCCATGAAATCCTCGTTTTTCTATTTGATGAGTACATTTGGATCTGTTACAGTGGTCTTAATTGAAGGGATATAAGAGCGAAACTCAAAAGAGAGAGAGAGAGACACTCTCAGATTGAACTTTTCCTGCTTCTATACTAATCTGAGGTAGCATTTTTTTAGTAGCGACTTTTGTTATGTCTTCATCTTTTAAATTCAGCTTCATTCCAAGAAAATATTATCCTGTAGAATAATGCATTCTCAAACGTCTTTATAAAGGAGATTATTCATTCTTAATAAGAAAACGTTTTACTTAATAGGGGAAAGACGTTTTCCAAATAATATTATTTTTTTGTACACTTCTCTTTGTGGAGAAAGTATATGAAAATATATTTCTAATGATCTGTTAATCTCTGAAAAAAATGTGGGATATCACTCTTGATGAGGTTGATGACTTGTGCAGGCTCTTTATTTTTCAAATCAGTCTTTCGAGATTGAATCGATTATTTGAAACTCAATTTGAAACAGATCTTCAGCAGATATACACGAATAATAGTGATGTGCTCATCATAACCATATCTCATACAAACAATCTAGAATGAAAATTGTCAAATAAATTCACCACTCATCACATTTTTAATGTAAACCAACGTAGCATCATTTATCCTAATATAAAGAATCGGGTACCGTACTGAAATGAATCTGATGATAAAAAAATTGAGTTGCTATTTTCCAAAGAGAGCGCCTTCACAGTTCATTCACGATAAATTTGCTACATGAATAAGAATTTCAAATCTATAAAGACCAATAATAATCATTATTCTGCAGCGATGTTTTTTCTTTACAGCAGACTATCATGTCTTTGATGGCACTACAATATATTATTATATTAATGATTTGTCTCATCATTCTCTGTAAAGACTATAACAGTGTATTCCATAAACAAATCATTACAAATACACTCTTCGAATTCTTCAACAAATTATGGAGTTCTTGTGAGGAAGTGCTACCTCACCTAGAAGAACTGGGGTTTAATATCTTGTATTATAGAAGTTCTCAAGTATTTATCTGAGTGAATGAACTATGACATTCATGATGGGAGAGCCGGGAAAATGCTAGCTAGACCTTTTACTCTAATGAATTCTCAAATTCTTTCGCTTATAACTTAACTTGTCACTCCCTAAAAGCCTTCAATTTCAATATTATTGAAATCACAGATTCACATATTCCAACACCACAAACAGCTACTAACAATAATTATTCTATATTTCTCTATAGTTCAATCCTCCCAACTTTTCCCACAAGAAAAGTTGCTACTTGCTTCTAAAGTGGCTCCTTGTAATAAACCTGATTAGCAATAATTGTGGGAGTGTCTCAGCCAAAGTTACAGTCGAAAACTTACAGTTACTACTCTGCGGGAGCTCACGCAACTCGTGCCCTGATTATCCACAACAACTTTCATTCTCAAAATTCTGATGACGTCTGCAAGTTTCCACTTGGACCAAACTATAGTGAGATCCACTCCAAATTGTCAGTATCATTTTGGTGGGTTAGCATTGGTGTTATACACAATGGGTGCTGACAGTTTGAAGTTGTTATAAATGTACCTAGATTTGTCAGCATTGGTGGAGTAGGGAGAATTAGTGTGGTTATTTAGGGTTTGTGACAGTTTCAAGGGAATTTTGAGACAAAGGGGGAAATTCGTGGGTCACGTTGTCGGAGGTACACTGGTACACCTCCACCCAGAAATGATGCAAAGAGCGGGCTGCTCCAACTTGTTACAACTTGCAAAGTCCGACTTAACTTCATTACCAAGTCGCCGAAACTAATGGAGAACGGGATACTCACAGCGTACTGTCATTTCTTTGACTCGAACAACACGATTCTCGGCTCCAGCACAAACAAGCAACTACCTCCCGAGTAAACTGGATGCAAGTTGGGTAAGTTTCTCGCATAGGAACAGCATCGGATATGATTAATGATTCACAGCACGGGGCGGTGCAGTGCAGTGTGTAGGTGCCGTCTCTCAGAAAATATAATTCACAGTATCCCTTATAAGGTTACCTTATTTTTCCTCTCCCTATCATTTTGATAATGTACTTATTGTATAAATGAATAAACAGCACCAACTCATCCAATCCACGGATACTGAGAGTTCAAAATGAATCAGGGAAGAACCTAATTTGAACAAAACTTAATTCTATTTAAAGAATTATAGAGGAGAAGCAGCCGAAATTCGAGAACACTAACCCTTCTCATTGGAACCAATAATGACATTCTGATGTGAATTTCAAGCGTCTAAAGGCAACTGAGATTCGCATAATTCCATGAAAATAACACCATCTATTAAACTAATGCTGACAGTTTAATATGAATCTCAAGCAATGAAAATCAGCTGATAGTCCTGAATGGTCGTTATTCAGGAAACAGCCCCGAAAGAATTTTTCTCGAAGGTTCAATAATTATGTATTTTGGGGCGCTGAATTTGAATCTGAAATTTGCTGACATGCCAGAGGGCGGCTTCACTCCCAAAACCCCTAAAATTTCGGACTTTTTTCATTTTTTCCATTTTATCTCGAGAACCTTGAGTTTATGGTGAAAAAGCATCCTCTACAAAAGTAGATATAATAAATTTTACAATAAATTGAGTAGTCGCACAGGACTCTACAATTTTTGATTTCGGAGCTGAGAATTTTCAAAAAAGGGGTATTTTCAAGGGTTTTTCAAAATTATGCAAACCTTACCACTTCTACCCTATAAAACTTGAATCTTTTTCTTGTAATGATAAAAAATCCCAAACACCACGTGAAAGAACAATAAATTCTGAACAAGATTCTCTAGGAATTTCCGAATTTAGTAGATGAAGGAGAGGGAATCGATAACAATTATCTTGTGAAGAGGTCTGTGTATGAAATAGTATGGAGTTCTGAACTGAACTCAGTCCACTCAATTGTTATAACAGTAACTAGAGTATTCATAAGGTGCGTACAGACTTTCGCTCTGTTCCGCAATCGAACGTCACTCGAGCAGATCGATTGATGATCGACCGGGGAGCAAGAGTGGAACGCGAGAAGAGCTAACATCTCCCGTAACGTTCATGATCGGTTCGAATGCAGAGCGGGGGCGGAGCGATTGCGGAGCGATGGCGGTACGAGGGCGCGGAGCGGGTTGGAGGCGCGTATATCTGTACGCAGCTATAGAGTGAAGAGTTTTCAAAGCTTGAATTACTTTAACGTCTTCATCAATTTGGAATTTGAGAGCCAGGACCCAATCTTTACAACTATGTATGGTAATCATTACACATTAGCTGAGCTTATCACAACTTATCATAACAGTTCTTTTCTCCACGGAATCAACCACATCTATATCCACATCCACATATTTCTATAACCAGAGACAAACTAGCATTCTATACTATCTGCTATAACATTACTATTCTTCAAGAAATCACCCTCATCAAGGAGCAAGCATTCCATGATATTATCTCCAAGAAAACAGAAATCCAGAAACAAACACATCCCCAACATAACATCCATATTATCCTCAACAAAACCGAACTAAATACCGTCAACTCTAAGATAAGAAACAGACTCACACTAATTACAAGAGGAATATCAAAATGGCCGAACATAACAGCACTTTCTCAGATCAGGGGAAACTTTCACATGACTCGAGGAAGCAAAACTTGGAACTCAAACTGCAGAAACATATTCCAAGTGTGGTAATATGACTGAATGAGTCCGGGGGTGCTTTGGTGACGTGGTGCTATTGGTCATCTGCCATTTTGATACTTCGTGTCATTCTACTTC